>NC_141610.1:0-184477 GCF_047967505.1 Dipteris shenzhenensis
TCTCACACGCCCCCCCCCCGACCCGCCCCCTCTCCTCTCCTCTCACACACCCCCCGCCACTCGCCCCCGCCCCCGCGGCGGCGCACACAGCGCCGCCCCCGCCGCCCTGCCCCGCCCCTCCCCGCACTCAACCCGCCCCCTCTCCTCTCTCACCCCCCGCCCTCCCCCGCCCCCCCTCGCACCCCCTCACCCCCCTGCGCTCTCCCCTCCACGCCCCCCGCCACCCCCTCACCCCCCTGCGCTCTCCCCTCCACGCCCCCCGCCACCCCCCTCGGACCCCTTCACACCCCCCCCCCCGCGCGCCACCCCCCTCCCACGCCGCGTCAACCCCCCCTCCGGGCGCCGCCGCCAGGCAGCCCCCCACCCACCCAAAAAAAAAAAAAAAAAAAAAAAACCTAACCTAAAACTAACCTCAGGTTAGTTACTAACTACGGTTAAGTTAGTCGATTAACCCTAGGTTAGTTAGACCTAACTACAGTTAGGTTAGGATAGTTCGGTTCGCATTAACTAGAGTTAGGTTAGGTTAGAGTAGGTTAGTTCACCCTCGGTTACTTAGGTTAGACTAGTTAGGTTAGTTTAGGTTAACCCCCAGTTAGGTTAGACTAACTCTTCAGTTAGTATCTAACTACAGTTAGTTCAACCTCCCAGTTACAGTAACTGGGAGGATCTAGGTTAGTTAGTCTAACTAGAGTCACTTAGTTTCAACCCCTCGGTTGCACTTAAAGTCCATTCACACCACCATTAGGACCCCCCCAAACCAAATTTACCCCTCCTTTAACCCTCGAAACTCATCCGTTTGGGACCCAAATTGAACCCCGTTTGAACCCAGATTTCACACACAGAAACACCACGTTACGGGGTATTTTTCCAGCCCATTGCACACCATTTCGGCATCCCTAGCACACGTTCGTTCTGTGGGTCTCATTTTGCATTAATTCACTCGTATTTTCACGCCGCGACCTCCGATTAACGATCCGTCTACACCGGCACATTTCCCTACACACGTAGGACAATCCTAGGCACATTATTAACACGACGGTCCCTACACAAACTAACATCACTCTACCTCTCCTAACGACACCACCTCCACACCCACACTTGGGGTAGCGATCCCCTTAGCCAATCACGCACCATCTGCATGCAGTTACGTTCCGGCCAATGACTTCGACTCCAACGCTCGCCCAATCCGCATCTAACTCCACTGCAACAACCGCCCCCGCCAATCCTCTACCCCGAATCCCCCCCTGAGGTTCAACAACTTCCTTTAACTCCTCCACGCCCCAACATGGCTGGACGTCGTCCTGAGCATGATGGGGACATCGAGCTCTGACAACTTCTTCAATCAACGACATCACAACAATCACGGCCGACGCCCCTTGGGAAAACTAGAACTTCCCAAATATAATGGTAGGGGAGACCCTGCTCGCTTCCTCCAACATTTTGATGCCGCATGTCGAGCAGGTGGTGATCAATCCCATGAAACTAAGGTGGCTTGGTTTCCAATGGCCTTAACTGATGAGGCGTCTGAATGGTACCTCGACCTTCTTGTGGAAGAACGTGCCACATGGGACCTACTTCAAACTGAATTCAAACGTCGCTTTCAAACGGAAAGGCTACAAGATGATCCCGCTCTCCAACTCAGCAAGATCGAACAAGGCCGTAGGGAAGATGTACGCACATACCTGGGAAAGATGAAGAGATTGATCGCCAAATGTGACCCACGCCCAGATGCAAAGTACCTCACGGCATGGTTCATAGCAGGTCTACGAAAGAAAATCCGCAAGGATATGAAAAAGATAAGTAGCTATGACATTGACATCGAAGATGGCATGACAGATTCAGACACTAGCAGTGATGATGCCAGATCAAATACACGAGATAAGCGCTCGAAAAAAGGTAAATCAAAGGACACTGCCGAAACCTCCAATGAAGATCGCCTCGAGGCCATGACCTTGAAGCTGAAAGAAGATATGATGCAGGCCATGGATCAAAAACTTCACTTGTCTCAGCCGCCAACTCAAACATATCCACGGCGAGAAAATGTCTGGTGCCCACACTGCTTGGCAAATCATACAGCAAATGAATGCCCAGTCCTAAGAGCCAGAATCAATGCCCAAGCAAATCCACTGCCACGGTTGTGGTGCCATATCTGTGTCGTCGGCGGCCATGATGAGACCAGTTGCATCTTCAACATGCGCAACAATCCGCCTCGACCACCACAATACCAAGCGGCACCCATGCCAGTATACAGGCAACCGGCACTTGCACAAGCGCCCCCAGCTCCGAGACTAAATCCTGTACCCGTTCGGACACAAGTCCCCCAACTACTCAGGAATCCGAATCCACGACTGTATCCAAGAGCAGCAAATCCAGCTCCTCAGGCAGTTCCAATACACAATTACAAGCCGAGGAAGTCGACTCGCTATTTGAGTATGAAGCAGAGTACCCAGTGTACTACGTCGAAGGTGCAGAGGGTTTAATACCAGTCTATGCAAATCAAGTGCGACCCAACACATTTCGCGCACCAATCAAGTGTTACGGTTGTGGAGAAAATCATAGAATCGCAGAATGCCCTCATCGCGGTAGCCCAGCCACTTTCCAACCACTCTGCAGAGATTGTGGCATAGGACATGCCTGTATGGATTGTCCCATGAAAAATAAGGTCCCAGAACAAACAGAGGTTAAGCCTGACGTCCCCATCGGCATCATTGGGGTGGACCATCAAAGTCTGGGTCCGGCAAGTCTAAGGTCACAACCTATCAATGTAATTACACGCCAACAGAAAGCGGCTACGAAGGACCCTATCATTCCGATCCAACCGAAGCGACTTCTGAGAAAGAAAGCACAAGTGCCTCCACCTCCGCCAAGCAATGAGCAGCCGAGTTCATCCACATCAACTCCCGAGCCTCGAATAAAAGAAGCTCCATTCCCGAATGCAGAGGTGGAGAAGGCTCGTTTTCAGGCACTTCAGCAATGGGTCCAAAATGAACAAGCTCAATTTGAGACTCAGAAACAAGCTCAAGACCCACTCCATGACTTAGCCCCACAAAGTATTGATACTGTACTCGAGCCTTTGTTCCAACAACAAACTCCACAACAGAATGTACCGCCACGTCAACTTGAAGGAGCTGCACTCTCTAGCATCCTGAGTTGCCCTGTGTCCATTCCCATCGGAATCCTCTTACGAAATTGTCCCAATCTCTGGGAGAGTTTCAAAGGATGGATTGAACTCGCAACTCCCCCTCCACCTATGAACGACATTGATGATATCCCTGTGCGGATGGGTGAGAAAGATGACATACGCAACATCACTGTGCCTTTGATCCACAAGGCATATAATGAAATCCAAGCCATAGTGGATGGTGGAGCAGGTGTCAATGTCCTATCAAAGGAGCTTTACGAAGAATGGGGTCTCCCACCAATGCAAAAGGCTAATTTCAACATACCTCTTGCCGATGATTCACGGGCTAAACCCTTGGGAATAGTGAATGGCGTGTCCACAAAGATCGCAGGAGTTCGCTTTTCCCTTCAATTCACAATCTTGGATCTCCCCAAAAAATCCTATCAAATCTTACTGGGACGTCCTTGGTTACGGGAAGCATCAGTCCTCCATGACTGGGGAACGGATAGATTGACAATCCAGAATCGAGACACTGCAGTCAGGGTGAGTGTGGGGACAGGAGTTATTAAACCAATTGTTCCTAGAGCATTGGATGACACATCTTCCACGACAATCTCGAGCAAATCAGATCCCTTGCAACAGCATGCCATAGCAGGTGACTCACAAAGCAATGTCAATAACTGGATACAAACATTGGCAACCATCGACAACTGCCATTCATTAGACCCCATCTTCTCACAGATAGATGTTAACGCACTACAGGTCGATCCTCCACCGACACATGACGAACAAATCGATCTAGAGATGCCTTTCTTTATGGCTGACCTCGAATGGGATAATGAACCTGAAGAAGGTACCCATACCAATGATGACTCAGATTTTCCTTGGGACCTTGAAACAGAGGCTGCGAATGCTGAAATTGAAGATCAAATCTTTGAAAATGACCTAGCCATTCTGCATGCCCTAATGGCAGTTGAGCTCCCAAAAGTTGAACCTCCACAGTTGCATAACAGCAGAAGATCCCGCAAGAAAGCTGCCGGAGGAAATCGCAGAAAAGCCAAGGCCGAGCACTTCAATGAATTCGAACGAGTCCAAACACGGATTGTGGAATTGTATCTTGCAAAGGCAGTCCCCTCAAAGTCAAAACCACCACCTCTTGAATGGTCCCCTGAAGGACTGGAAGGAGTTTGTGCAGCACATGAACCCTTACTTGGAAACACCTTACCAGTGGAAAAGTTACCCCACAGTTCCCAACGTAAGAAGTTTCGGAAATATAAGCCACATGTGCAGATGAAGCTCGATCAAGAGACTTCAGAAAAAGAAAGGAAAGAAGAGCCTAACAAATTACTAAATGCAACTATGCCACCTAGTACTCATGACACATCTCAGGCTAGTTCAACCCCATCAGAGGCCGATCTTCGAGCAGTGCCAGAATACTTTAAGAATTATACAAGTGGAAGTGCACCAATAGCAATGCCAAGACCAATCAGAGAATCTGAAGTTCAAGAAACCGATAGCCTTGGAGAAACTCCAATCTATGAGGGACCAGCAAAAACACGCACAATAAACCTCGCCCTTGAAGGGGAGGAAGAAAAGTTGGTTTTCATTGGGAAACAGCTCCGTCAAGAAGATGAAATCAAACTCAAAGACCTCCTAATGGAATACCGTGACTGCCTAGCATGGTCATACAAAGAGATGAAAGGAATTTCACCAGAAGTGGCAGTTCACACGATCCCTATAAGGGAAGGTGCTCGCCCTAAGGTATGTGGCCCTTATCGCACAAATCCTAAATATGGCACCATGGTTTATGACGAGCTGGAAAAACTCCTAGATGCCGGATTCATCTACGAGATAGAGCACACTGAGATTGGGTTTCACCCATTGTCATTGTGCCTAAACGCAACAAGAAGCTCAGAATATGCGTAAACTTGAAAAATGTGAATGCCGCCACAATTAGGGATCACTACCCCCTACCCTTAACAGAAACAGTGTTGGAAAAGGTGGCAGGATCCGAAATATATAGCTTCTTGGATGGCTTCAGTGGCTATAACCAAGTACAAATTGCTCCTCAAGACCAATCAAAAACAGCATTTGCTACAGAATGGGGTATTTTTGCATATAGAGTCATGCCATTCGGCCTTTGTAATGCCCCAGCCACATTCCAGCGAGTCATGTTCACAGCTTTCAAGTCATTTTTGATAAGTTTTTACAGGTCTTCTTGGATGACTTGTGCATCCATTCAACCAAACAGGACCACTTCAAATGTCTGGAAGAAGTACTAATCAAATGCAGGGAGTATGGCATCTCCCTAAATCCAACAAAATGCCAGTTCATGGTCACCCACGGAGTTGTTTTGGGACACATCGTCTCTCAACATGGGATTGCAACTGACATGGACAAAATCAAAATCATCATGGAATTGCCTCCTCCTTCAAATTCCAAAGGTGTACAGGTCTTTATGGGACATGCCGGCTATTATAGAAGATTTATATTGCGGTATGCCATGATAGCTCGACCACTTTACAAGTTATTAGTGGAGTTCTTATGGACCGAAGAGTGCGACCAAGCCTTTGAGCTTTTAAAGTGGCGCCTAATCACAGCACCCATCCTTCTATCTCCCAATTGGGATATTGATTTTCATGTTCATACTGATGGATCCAAGTATGCAATTGGGAGTGTGCTTTGTCAACCTGGTGAACATAAGAAAGGACTACCCCGTCTACTTCGCCAGTCGACAACTCAATGATGCAGCGATCAACTATACAACCACAGAAAGAGAAGCCCTCGCAATGGTGTACAGTGTAAAGAAATTTCGGCACTATCTCCTTGCAAATGATTTTGTCTTCTACACCGATCATCAAGCATTGCTTTATCTTGTGAACCGTCCATGTACCACCGGAAGAATAACCAGATGGCTCCTCTTGCTGCAAGAATTCAACTTCAAAATTGTGGTCCGCAAAGGTGCACAACACTACATTGCCGATCACATGTCTCGAGTCAAGACCGGAGAAGAAGCCACTGGTGTAGAAGATGACTTACCAGATGCCACACTATTTCAAATAGATGCTGTTCCAGAATGGTGTGGAGATATCATTGGGTACTTGATGGCAGGAAGACCACCCCCTGACATGAAAGCAGTAGATGCCAGAAAATTGATTCTAAAGGCTGCACCCTATCAACTCATTGCAGGACAACTATACAAGATGGGCAAGGACCAGATATTAAGAAGATGTGTAATGCCTCATGAGATCCTGACAATCCTGAGTGAAGTCCATGAAGGCATTGCAGGAGGACACTTCCAAGGGGAAGCCACAGCAAGAAAAGTTCTCCTCGCAGGCTACTGGTGGCCAACACTGTGGGCAGATGCCTATGAATATGTAAAAGGCTGTGATGTTTGCCAACGAACTATTAAACCACAACACAAAGACTTCAATCCCTAACAACAGTTGTTGCACAACAGCCATTTGAAAAATGGGGGATTGATTATGTGGGTCCCATACATCCAGCAGCAAAAGGAACACAGGCACGCTACATCATTGTGGCCACTGATTACTTTACAAAATGGGCTGAAGCTAAAGCAGTCAGAAAGGCAGATGCCAAAAGCACAGCAAGATTCTTGTACGAACATGTGATCACCCGATTCGGATGCCCCCTTGAAATTGTGTCGGATAGAGGCACACATTTTGTCAATGAGGTAATCCAAGAACTCTTGTCTGGCTTCATGGTCATTCATAGAAAAAGCACACCCTACTACCCCCAAGGGAATGGACTAGCAGAATCCACAAATAAAATCATATGCAATATCCTCACCAAGGTAGTAGAACCACAGCGTTCTGATTGGGCAGAGAAACTGAATGCAGCCTTATGGGCATACAGAACCACATTCAAGGTCAGTACAGGGAACACACCTTTTCAATTGGTGTACGGCCTTGAAGCCGTGGTCCCACTCGAATTTGTAATACCAAGTCTACGCATCGCAATACAGGAACGCATGGGTGATCATGAGTCCTTGAAAGAAAGGCTCTGTCAGTTGGAAAAGCATACAGAGACAAGACTAGTCGCTTATCATGCCATGACAATAGAAAAACGTCGAAGAAAGGCATGGTTTGACAGGAATTTGAAAGCTAAAGACATCAAGGAAGGCGACTTAGTCCTGTTATACAATGCCAAAGTACACAAGGGAAAACTGAAATATCTAGGTCAAGGACCCTACCGAGTACGAAAGATGAATCCCATTGGAGCTTGTGCTACTTGAAACACTAGATGGAGTCCAATTCAACACAACAATAAACGGGAGCCGACTGAAGCGCTACTACGTCAACACGCGAGCCATCCCCGACAAAAACGAAGATTTGGGAAACCAAGTCTTCCTTAGTTAGGATTAGATTGTATCACAAGCACTCACTCGCATATGCACGTTTTTGCACATATAGTTTGCACTAGATTGTTACACGCACACTCACTGCATACGCATGTTTTTTGCACATTAGGGATGTTTGAGTCTTAGTTTTCCTATCAAATCCCACAAATAAGCATATAGTTAGACACATCACATGCACTCATATGATTTTGCATAGGCACATAATAGATTGCATAAAAAATAGTATCACACACTTTCATTCCATACTCTCAAAGCATGCAATGAATTCACACGCAGTGCACAAAGCTATGCCAAAACTCAAAATGAATTGGCAACAGAGTCTGCAGCCTCCGCAACGAGACCCCTGCCAAACATCACAGCCGTCTCCTATATGCAAAAATATCAAACTTGCATACTAATTATCTACAAGCTCAATGCTACGAGTACAATCGCATCCAACATGTATGCAAGATAGCAAGAAATGACAGCCTCAACAACGAGACCCCCGCCAAACCTCTTCCCAAGAAGATTCGATGCCAACGTCCGCAACCTCAGCAATGAGATCCCCTCTGACATTCATAGTCATCTCCCCCTCCTGAAGTGGAGATAAGCTTCTTGACCAACATCCTTTTATACCAATCCTCCACAACGAGACCCCCGCTAAACCTCTTCCCAAGAAGATTCGATGGCAGCGTCCGCAACCTCAGCAACGAGATCCCCTCTGACATTCATAGTCATCTACCCCTCCTTAAGAGGAGATAAGTTTCTTGACGATTGACTACAAATTGTGTGGTGCAAAAGAATTACAGCAGGAACGACTCGCATACCACAAGCTAAATAGCCATTGAATTACGCACATGGCATCCCAACTCTAAAATCAAAATAAGCCATAACCCGAGGACGGGTAATAAAATGGATCCGGGAGTATGTTGACTCTGTGCCAACATGAACTTATGAAGAAAGAGAAGGTGATACAACTTTGTGATACAACTTTGTGTTACAACTTTGTGTTACAACTTCTAGACACAACTTTATGTTACGACTTTGTGTAACAACTTTGTGTTACGAGTTTGTCTACATGAAGAAAGAGAAGGTGATACAACTTTGTGATACAACTTCGTGTTACAACTTTGTGTTACAACTTCTAGACACAACTTTATGTTACGACTTTGTGTAACAACTTTGTGTTACGAGTTTGTCTACATGAAGAGAGAGAATGTGTTACGACTTTGTGATACAACTTTGTGACACAACTTTGTGTTACAACTTTGTGTTACAACTTTGTGTAACAACTTTGTGTAACAACTTTGTGTTACATCTTCTACATGAAGAGAGAGAATGTGTTACAACTTTGTGATACGACTTTGTGTTACAACTTTGTGATACGACTTTGTGTTACATGCAGAGAGGGAAGCTCTCCAACTTGTATAAATACCCCATAATGGAATGAAGCCCACACTCTTTGGGGCATTGTGTTGAGTCTACTTTGGTATTCCAAGCATTTGTCTCAAGTGTCCATGCTTCCTTGCACTGCACGTCCAAAAGCATGTCCTAACCTTGCAACCCTTCTCCCTCTCCTCCAACCCTGCAACCCACCCTCTCCCTCTCCTCCTCCCTCCTCCTCCTTCCTCTTTCTCCTCCTCCTCCCTCCTCCTCCTCCTCCTCCTCCTCCTCCCTCCTCCTCCTCCTCCTCTCTCCTCCTCCTCCCTCCTCCTCCTTCCTCCTCTCTCTTCTTTCACCCATGCTCTTACACCTTCTTCCTCTCCCACTCCTATGCTTTCCTAAACCCTTAAACTCCATGATCTACGAGGGAGACGAGTTCTCCACCATGTACTCTACTCTGAACCTTGGATCCTCCTTCTAACCCTGGACTCCTTCTAAACCTTGGAACCTCCTTCTAAACCCTGGAACTCTTTCTGAACCCTGGAACCTCCTTCTAAACCCTGGAACTCTTTCTAAACCCTGGAACTCTTTCTAAACCCTGGAACCTCCTTCTGAACCCTTGAACTCTTTCTAAACCCTGGAACCTCCTTCTGAACCCTTAAACTCCTCCTAAACCCTACAACCCCCAATGAAGGCGAAAGCCTTCATTACCCCAACAACAATGGTTTACGTGCCTTTTACACATGCTTGCATTTTGTTTACTCACCACACTTAAGCCTACGTCTCTCACCGGAACACGACTCGAGGTCCTAAGCTACATATATACTACAACGACAATCTCAATATATCTGTAGGTGACAAAAAGCCTCGGAACCCTGCAACATAGAAGTACCCAGCTCTTCCTACGAAAGCAGTAGGAAAGAGCCAACATTTGTATGTTGACTCTGTGCCAACATGAACTTATGAAGAAAGAGAAGGTGATACAACTTTGTGATACAACTTTGTGTTACAACTTCTAGACACAACTTTATGTTACGACTTTGTGTAACAACTTTGTGTTACGAGTTTGTCTACATGAAGAAAGAGAAGGTGATACATCTTTGTGATACAACTTCGTGTTACAACTTTGTGTTACAACTTCTAGACACAACTTTATGTTACGACTTTGTGTAACAACTTTGTGTTACGAGTTTGTCTACATGAAGAGAGAGAATGTGTTACGACTTTGTGATGGCAACGGCGCCAAATGTTGGCTCTTTCCTACTGCATGGGGCATGGGGTGTGGGAAGGGGGCATAGGGGGTGGGGGTGGGGGGGGTACGCTACATGCGCGCAAGGGAAGGGGGGGGCATGGGGGGTGGGGGTGGGGGAGGTACGCGACGCGCGCAAGGGGGGGGCATGGAGCGTGGGGGGGGGGGGGCCTGTTGGTGGGGGGGCATGGGGTGTGGGAGGGGGGCATAGGGGGTGGGGGTAGGGGGGTTACGCGACATGCGCGCAAGGGGGGGGGCATGGAGTGTTGGGGGGGGCATGGGGGGTGGGGGGGGGTACGTTACATGCGCGCAAGGGGGGAGGGGGGGCATGGTGGGTTGGGGAGGGGGGGGCATGGGGGGTGGGGGGTGGGGGGGGTACGCGACATGCGCGCAAGGGGGGGGCATGGGGTGTTGGGGGGGGGGGGCCATGGGGAGTGGGAGGGGGGGGGGAGGGCCTGGGGGGTGGGGGTGGGGGGGGGTACGCGACATGCGCGCAAGGGAGGGGGGGGGGCATGGGGTGTGGGGGGGGGGGCATGGGGCGTGCCGGGGGGGGGGGGGGGGGGGCATGGGGGTGGGGTGGGGGGGGGCCATGGGGGGTGGGGGTGGAGGGGGGGTACGCAAGGGGGGGCGGGGGGGGCGCAAGGGGGGGCGAGGGGGGGGCATGGGGTGTTGGGGGGGGGGCATGGGGGAGTGGGAGGGGGGGGGCATGGGGGGTCGCGGGGTGGGGGGGTACGCGACATGCGCGCAAGGGAGGGGGGGGTCATGGGGGGTGTTGGGGGGGGGGGGGGGGGGGGGCATGGGGAGTGGGAGGGGGGGGGGGGGCATGGGGGGTGGGGGGGGGGGCATGGAGGGTGGGGGTGGAGGGGGGGGTACGCATCATGCGCGCAAGGGGGGGGCGGGGGGGGCATGGGGAGTGGGAGGGGGGGGGCATGGGGTCCAATTCTTCGATTGTCAATTGATCATTGTGATGCACATTGAAAGATATCAGGGAAATGTCTAGTGCAATAAGAAGCACAAGAGGCATAGTCTTATGAAGGGATGGAAGGGAGTCATGGTTGCTCATTCGCTTTGTCTTACCTACTCTTATGGGCTTTTGAACATCTCTTAAGTGTGTTCTTCATATTAGAACATCATTCATGAGGTCTTCTTGTTTATATTTATATTTTGGTTTTGTATTATGGATTTTATATTAGAAAAAGCAAGTAAAACTATCCTGAGCATATGTTGATGCTTTGAAAAACGTTTCGTCCATTACGCTCTTATATATTTGTTTTCATTATTGTGACAAGTCATGCTTCATTTTGAGTTATACAAGTTTTTTTTATTTGTAAAGGTGTATGCCTTTATTTATGATAAGAAAGATTGTGTTCCTTCACATTGTGATTTTCCCATTGTGTCTTGCTCTCAGGATGAAAATTTGAAGTCAATGTAAAGTGATGAGGCTCGGCCTACAACGAAGGCAAAGGGGAGATAAATTTTCTTTAGTAGCATGTGAGGAATGGGAGGGATGGGAGAAGGTGGTCCCATACATATTCAAGTGTTTGTTAGATATGCTCAATGCCCCACGCTCCTAGTAACCACCAGTGGTCCAAGGTGCTCAAGTTGTAAGGCCCCCATATGAGGAGAAGCCATGTCACCGGGACACTAGATGGATTACTAACTTGCATGTCAGATGAGGTCTATCAAAGAGAACGTTGATGGTAGAAAGGTGATTGTGTGGGAGCCCCTTATTCTTGCTAGGGCCTGGGGCCCACCACCTGGCCCCCTTGGTGGGGGTTTGGGGGCGAGAGCCCTGAGGTGATGGTATAGGGAATATTTCCTAAATATTTTATGGACAACTAGTCGGTTCCATCGACTAGGTTGACTGGTCAGTTCCACCGACTACGTTGATCCGACTACTGCCCTCATAGCTATAAAGAGGCAACCTTCCCAATCCATTGTATCGGATCATATTAGATCTTCTAGCTAGTAGCTCTTCACCTAGTATCTCCACTGGGGGAGCGCACGGGTGGACGGAGCCATCATTTGCCATCATCTGTACTACATTAGTATTGGAGGAAAAGTTTGTTCCTCTCTAGTTTGCTGTGTACTCTCTATTCTTTGTTTAGTTTCTGTTTCACTGCGCCATGTAATTTAACATGGTATCAGAGCCTAGGCGGCTCTAAGGATCAAAGAGTAGAAGAGAGGCGAGGGCTTCAACAGCATACGGAGTGATGGCAATAGAAAGCGGCTCGAGTTCAGTAGCTACAGCTGCACGAGTTGCACTAACAATCCAGGCGTTGAGGATTCGCCTACCACCCTTTCACTACACTATGTGGAAGTTTAAAATTACTGGCATTTTGGATTCATATGTGGAAGTTTAAAATTACTGCTATTTTGGATTCATATGAGCTTCTGGAGGCAGTACTAGGGACTGGGACCCAGAATCATAAGGAACCACCAACCCAGCAAATCCGGGGAGTACGATACCTCCTAATGTCGACCTTCTACGAGCTTGGAAATGCAGGAACACAGATGCTCTGTGTGCCCTGGTTACAAGTACTACTGATAGTGTTTTGACCTTGATTTAGCTTACATCTAAGGCAAACTGTGGCCTGGAACATATTGAAGAGTCAGTATGAAATGCGGAATCAGACGAGGATCCAAAACCTAGAGAATGAGCTTGCAGCTGAGAAGTTTAATGGAGAGACAGCGAAGGCGTTCATAACTCGAATCAAAAATCTGTGTGACCAAATGGCTGGTGCTGGGATACAAAAGACTAGCAAAGAGCTAGCTCGACGGTGTCTTCAGATATGTCCACCAAGGTTTGATGGACTGGTAACAATGTTTAACAATCAAGTGAGACCCCAACCATTGTCATTTGAGGAGTTCTGTGCTTTACTTATGGAGGAGGAATTGAGGCTTAAAGCTCGAGATGGAGGTGGCAATGGGGATGCTGTGTTCTCTGTTGCCACTACAAAAGGCAAAGGTGGTTCCTCCACCAAAGGTGAGTCCTCTACTAGTGGTGACAAAAAGAAGAAGGGCGACAAGAAGAAGTTTAAGGGAGAATGCTTCTACTGCAAGAAGAAGGGCCATGTGATTGCAAATTGCTGGGTCAAGAAAGCAGATGAAAAGAATGGTACCCTGAAGAAGACAAATAAGGGGAAAGAGTTAGCCAACAAAGTGGAAGCAGAGTTGGGATCTATTTCTGGCCATTGAGGAAGAGTGTTCCTCAGTTCAAGAAGCGTCAACCACTGATTCATGGGTGATGGATAGTGGTGCCTCCAGTCACATGACCTACAAGAAGGGTCTATATTGTTCCATGTAGCCTCTATAGGAACCCATCACTGTGAAGGTTGGAAATAATGTAAAATGCCCTGTTGAGGGTACAGGTATAGTTTCATTTGTTTCTGTAAATGGAGATGTTAAGAAGCTATCTAATGTGCTCTATGTTCCACAAATCAAGAGAAATTTGTTATCAGTTGCTTCCATAATTGACCTTGACCATGAGGTGAGGTAAAACAAGACAAGAGCAAAAATTCCGGATAGTGCTGGCAATCTTGTTGGCACAAGAGTAAGGAGGAACAACTTGCATGAGTTAAGTGCTCTCACAACCGCCGCTGGAGTGGGCACAAGAAGACTTTGGCATGAAAGATTCGGCCACATCAGATTTGCAGTGCTGAAGGAGATGCAGTTGCAAGGTACGGTTGCTCACTTATCTACTGCAATAGCAGAAATCAAAGAACCATGTGAAGCTTGCATGATGGGCAAGCAATAGAGAACGGCATTCCCACAAGAAAGCAAGAATAGAGCAAACGCTCCTCTAGAGTTGGTGCATGTTGACTTGTGCGGTAAGATGCTCACACAGGCCTTGGGGTGATCTTCCTATTTTTTATTGATTGTCAATGACTATAGTAGGAAGATGTAGGTGTACTTTCTTCGCAAAAAGGCTCAACCTTTTGGTAAATTTAAAGAATGGCTACAGCTTGTTGAAAATAAAACAGGGAGAAAAGTGAAGAAAATCAGATTGTATGGTGGTGGTGAGTTTGTTTCTACAGACTTTGGAGATTTTTGCAAGAGCAAAGGGATAAAGCGACAAATGATGACACCACATATGCCTCAGCAAAGTTTGGTTGTTGAACGTCGAATGCAGACCACCGTGGAGATGGGGAGGTGTATGTTGAAAGGTGCTGGACTACCAAACCACTTTTGGGCTGAGGTTATCAATACTGCGATTTACATTCTTAATCGCAGCTATACAAAGGCACTCAAAGGTAAAACACCACATGAGTCTTACATCGGTAAAAAGCCATTTGTCTCCCACTTTAGAACGTTTGGGTATGAATGCTATGTGCATGTACTAGACACAGAGAGAAACAAGCTACAACCAAAAAGCACCAAATGTATCTTCTTAGGCTATTGTGATGAGAAGAAAGCCTATAAGTTGTATGACCGAGAGATAAAGAAGATCATAGAAAGCTGCGATGTGGTGTTCAGGGAGTAGCCACATGCAGTGGAGGTAAAGAAGAGCTTTTCCACTTTATCATCAAGTGAAGAGGTAATTCACTATGGACCTGTCCGAAGAGCTACAAAGGAGGATGAAATATCAGATGATGAAGGTATAAGTCACCAACTTGTTGTTACGCCATTGCTGCGATGGGTTGACCATGATAACCAGATGCCTATGTATGTTGAGCAACATGCAAATGGACCAAGGTGGTCTTAGAGATTTGAGGAGCAAAGAAGGGCTTCTGCTCACATAGTCAATATGGCCTTGATGGCTAAGATTATTGCAGAAGTAAAGGAGCCTATGAGTTTGGAGGAAGCACTTGTAGACCAAGATTGGAAAAACGCTATGCAAGTAGAATAATATAACAGTATCATGAAGAATGAAACTTGGGAGTTGGTAGATCGACCACCTAACAGAAGGGTTATTCGCACCAAGTACTGCTTCTCTGCCCAATTGAAATGTCCGGATTTTGATCTATAAACTTAAGATACAACTCAGTTTGTGCTGACCTTTTGGAAGGTAAAGTACAAAGACGATGGGACTTTGGAAAAGTACAAAGCTAGATTGGTTGCACAAGGATTTTTGCACGTCGAAGGGTTTGATTTTCAAGAATCTTTCACTCCGAGTGCCAGAATGGCCACTATTCGCACAGTACTATCGGTGGCTGCTCATAAAAAGTGGCTAGTTTATCAAATGGATGTTAAATAAGCATTCTTGAATGGTGACCTCAAGGAGAAGGTGTACGTGGCTCAACCACCTAGGTTTGAGGCCCCCCATTCTGAGAACAAGGTATGTAAGCTAAAGAAGGCTCTGTACAAGCTGAAACAGGACCCAAGAGCATGGTACCAATGGATAGACAAATTCTTTCATAAATTAAACTTCAAAAGATGTGCCTCAGATGCTAACTTGTATGTGTACAGGAAAGGTGAAAAATCTGCTATTATTGTTCTATATGTGGATGATCTTATTATTATAGGTGACTATGAAGACATGATCCAGCAGACTAGAAAGGTGTTAAGCATAGAGTTTGAGATGACAGACTTAGGCTTGATGCACTATTGTTTGGGGATTGAAGGTTGCCAAGAGCCAAGCAAGATCTTCATCTCTCAGCAGAAATATGCAAGGGAGATCGTGAAGGCATTTGGTATGTCTGATTGCAAGGAGATAGCTACACCTATGGAGGTAAATGTGAGGCTACTGTCTATGGAGGATGCCTCACCACCAACAGACATCGAGAGGTACAAGAAGTTGGTCAATAGTCTCATCTATCTGTGCAACACCAGACTGGACATCAGTTTTGCTGTTGGTGTTTTGAGCAGGTACTCCAATAAGCCCCGCGAGAACCATTGGAATGCAACGATGTGGGTGCTCAGGTATGTGAAGGGCACTCTTGATTATGGCATCACTTATGGTACGGGCTAGTCATAGTGACTCAGATTGGACTGGAGATGTTGATTCAAGGAAATCAGTTTCTGGATATTGTTTCTCTTTTGGTTCAGGTATCTTCTCTTGGATCAGTAAGAAACAACCAACAGTGGCATTGTCTTCTACCGAGGCCAAGTACAAGGTAGCATGTTGTGCTGCTTGCAAAGCAGTGTGGATGAGGAGGATCTTATGGCACATGGGAGTGCAAGAGGATGAGGCAACTATGCTGAGGTGCGACAATCAAAGTTGCATGGCCATTGCTAAAAATCTAGTGTTTCATGCGCGCACAAAACATATAGAGATTCAGTATCACTATGTGCATGATCGAGGATAGGATAGTGGAATTGGTCTACTATCCAACAGAGCAAAATGGAGTAGATATCTTCACCAAGGCACTCGGGAAGGATCAGCTTCACGGTCATCTTCAGAGACTCGACATGTTAGCCCTCTCTACTCTGAAGACTAACTCGAAACGCACTACTGCGACAGATTTACATGCGTAATCGTACTTCAGAACTGCGTATGAAAATTCATAGAGTAGAACAGTGATCGACAGAATCATTCATGATAAAACAATAAGGTAGATGCAATAGAATCTCTGTATTACATTTCTCCGAGCAGTACAACACCGTACTCTCTGATACATAGCACTGATCCTTGCTCCGATCCTCATCAATGAGCCCCCTGAATGATCGCTCTCTTCTCTTTTATCTAACCAGCACACATAACTCCTTCACGGTTGCCGTGACGGTTGCCGTGCCTCTTCAGTTCTCCGCCTAGTCCTAGAACTTCCGTCTTTTCATATCTCACTATAAACTAGATACAACGTATTAATGATAATGATCTAAGGACTAATGATCTAAGGACTAATGATGTAAGGACTCCCCCCCTAGTTCCTCTTTGCTGTTGCTGCTTTTGCCCTTAACACTTGGCACTCCCGGTGAATCGGATTCCGGATCCGCATCCGAACCCATCGGTTCTCCGCTACGGTTCATCCTCGACGTCGCCACCGTCATCGTCCGCCGCCGCCGCTGCTGCTGCTGGTGCCGTCGGAACTGCTGGAGCCGCCGGCGCCGGTACTTGTACTGCCGGAGCCGCTTGCGCCGGTCGAAGTAAAGGTAGCTGCTGCGGGTTGAGAGCATGGGCATCCACAAAAATTTGGAGCTGTCCATAGAAAGGTGGTGCCGCCGCCCCCGCCTGCTGAGCTACTGCCGCCATCCGATGAATATAGCGGCATGCTGTCCGCAGGTCGACCAACATAGCTGCTCTCTCAACATGACTCGTTCTCCGCAGCTGTTGTAGCTCCTCTTCATGCAGTCGGGTCTTCTCAGATAGAGCGAGTTCGAGATCGGTTACCCGCATAGTGCGATCTGCTTTCTTCGCCACACCATCCAGTCGTTTCATTACCCGCCCCAATTCCTTGGTTTGGGCACCTGTTGATTGTTCTGCCGTAGTAGCTCTGATCTTCAGCAGATCTGCCATGAGGCTCTTCACCTCAACTTCATATTGATGGTGCTCTTCTTTCCGGGCGAGCTTGAGTGCCAACAGCTGAGATCTGGCATCGTCACACTGCTGTTGCACCACCGCGACGTGTTCTTTCAGCTGCAAAAAGTGCCTTGCGTCAAAGGATTCCCCGTCCGCTGGCTCCGGAAAAGCTGCCACAAAAGCGGCTGCTGCGTCCGCTTGGGGTCGTGGCTTCATTGCGAGAACCTGTGCGATCTCGGGTCTTTTTCCTCTGGCCTTCGCTCGTCGGAGGGCTTCTTCCAGTTCGGCGATCCGTTTGACATAGCCTTCGGCAGAATCCACCGGTCCCGCCGCTGTCTGCTTCCCGAGAGTATTTGCCGATGTAGAACTTCCACCCTCCGGTTGTGCCGCAGTTTCCGTCACCGGTACTGGTGGTAAAAATGCTGTTCCTGCGCCCCCTCCCGCCGGATCATCCTCATCCCTCCGAGCCAACCGTCGATCGAGAGGCCTGCAAGCCCGCTCCAGCTCTACTCGCAATTGACGTTGATGATCAAGAAAAATACCCTGCATCTCTGCGACGAAGGCTTCCGATAAATCCAACAAAAGTGCCTCGTCCAGCATGCGTGTAGAGCTAGAGGGTTGCCGGTACCCCATCACTTCCGCTTCCAACAACTGCACCCTGGCGGTCGCAGTTGTAGCCTTCTCCGTCAATTGTTCCGTCAGCCGCAGGTGTTCTTGAGTTTGGGCGACAATCGCCGTCCTTGCTTCCTCCATATCCTGCTGGCGCCGTGCATCCATCTGTTGGAATCGTAACAACTGCTCCTGCAGCTGTTGATTGCGTTCGAGCAGCCTGGCATTTTCCTGGCGCAACCTCGCCTCATTCTCCTCCAGCTGCCCCTTCTGAAAACATTGGAGCAAGCGCTCCGCCAACCGTCGTGCCGTGACCAGATCATATGTCTCCACCGGCGGAGATAGCTGCAGCTCACCACTCCCCCTTGGGACTACACGGGTTTCCTCCTGACATGCCTGTCTCCCCGAACTGTCCTCCCGAGTGTGGACTGAGCTTTCCCCTTGCAAGGCCTCCGCTTCCGGGCGGGTTTTCTTCAACATTGCTCCTTCCGGCACAAGAGCCAACTTTCTTTTCAATAAACTGGCCATGCGGCTCGATGTTGCTGAGACCGCGGGCCTACTCCTCTGGCTGCCCTGTGGAACTTCTACCGGAACCACCACCGCAGGTACTATCGCCGTAACCTCCACCGCAGGTACTACCGGAGTCACCTGGTTCCTTGGCATCAGAGCTCCCTCCGTTGTTGATCTTGCTGGTTCCACCTCCTTGGACTCCTTGTCCGAAGCATCGTCTGTGGACTCCTCCACCTCCACATACGACCCTAGGACTACCGGTTCCGCATCTGGTCCGAACAAAAGAAATAAGACTTGCCCCATCCGGGATGTTGCCGTTGGCTTCAAGAGCTTCTTGGCCACCTCCAGAATTCTGTCCGCCATCAGCTTCGCCCAGGGAACCGGTTTCCCTTGCTCCGCCCTCTGGAAATAGGTAAACTGGGCCTGTCCCAGTAGCTCTGCTTTCACCTTCTGCCAGAGTGCCTCCGCAATAAACTTGTAGCATGTCTTCTGCGAAGCATCCAGCTTCTTCATGTTGTACTCCCCCTTGCAACCTGCGCCGAGAGCTGCCTCCATGGCACTGCTGGTAAGCTTCGTGACTTTGCATGGACCATCCACCGGCAAGTGCAACCGGGCCGCTACCAGCTCCTTGCACAAGGTGAAAGTCTTTCCATACACCACGACCTTGTGCCCGCGTGCAAGCTGCGCCAAGATATCTTGCGCCAATGGATGAACTGGTGTCGTAGCCCATGGCAAACCCGCGAACTCCACCAGACGAGCTCGTGTCAGCCAAGACTGCACAGCCTCATCCCCAACAGGTAACGGATTGATCAGATGGAAGACCACCATAGCGGCGAGAAGCTGGGATGCGAGGGAGAAGAGTTCTGGAAAACAAAGAGTCGGAAATAAGCCCCCTTTTGCTTCCAAATTGCCTTTTGGATGCCCTGGTGAACTCCTTGTTTGCATGCAACGATCAAGTGTCCCATCATCCTGATAAAAGCCCCACTTCGAAGATTCAGTAGATTGCATGGCGGCGTCCTCGCTCCGCGACACGAAGCTTTGCTCCCACCGTTTCTCGGAATAAAGTGAGTGATACCACACGTGCGTACTAATAGCCCCCATCATCGGTTTCTCCACCGAAATGGCTACAAATGCATTTGAAATGATCTTCACAGGTGGTATCTCCGGAAATGGGTAAGGTGGCATGGGCCCTGTATATGGTCGGAGACGAAATCCATTTACCGGCTTCTGCAACAGCTCCCCCTGTACTGTTCCTAATCGGAACGTGCCGTCACCATAACGCTCCACCACCCAATACGGACCTCCCCACCGTAACTTCAGCTTACCCGGATGCGGACCCATCCGAGTGTTAAACAATATCACGGCATCTCTCCGTTTGAAGGTCTTCTTCTTTGAATGACGGTCCACCCAGACCTTCCGTCTGTCCTGGACTACCTGTGCAAGATACGCACTGTTGAACCGCTCCTCACCCAGCCGATCCAGCTGTTCAATCCTCCGGTCTACGGACTCGTCCCAGCCCAATTTCTCTGCCGCTGCAATCCGCAGACTCGGTACTAGGAATTCCATGGGGACCACTGCTTCAACTCCGTAAACCAACTTGAATGGCGTGAACCCCGTCGCAACCTTATAGGAAGTCCGGAACGCCCATAATGCGGAGTAAAGTTTTTCATCCCAATCTGTCCGATTTTCATTGACCAGCTTTTTCAGAATGACTAGCAACACCTTATTCGAGGACTCCGCCTGTCCGTTTGCCTGAGGGTAATACACTGCTCGGGGGGGTCACTCATCATATGTAACTCTATCACGTGAGTTCAACAAAAGGATATTTTTTATTTCTAAAATTTACATAAATAAATATACATAAGGGACTATTTTAAATAGTTTTGGAAAAAAATTACAGATTTGTATAGAAAAGGGGTACATTTTATTAATGAAAAATTTTACAGATAAGGGATTTTAAATATAGGCCTTGAACGCACGTGATATAGAGGGTTTGTACATAGTGACCCCCCCGAGATACACTGTGGACTTCTTATGAATGATTAGGTGCCGGGTAACCAGTTCCCGTAACACCGCATTAAGGAAATGCCCACCTTGATCCGTGACGAGCTCAACTGGACATCCGTACCGTGTCATAATGGCTTCATAAAGGAATCTGGCCACAGCCTTTGCCGAATTATCCTTTAGTGCTCTGGCCTCCACCCATTTGGTACAGTAATCCGTCGCCACCAGGATATACCGGTTACCTGTCCTTCGCGCCGGCGGTGAAAACGGACCTACAAAGTCCAGCCCCCACTTCATGAACGGTTCGAGGGCCAGTATGGGATTATGCGGCATCCGGTCCCGACCTGATGGCTGGCCCAACCTCTGGCACACATCGCATCTTTTGACGAACCTATGCGCATCCCCCATTAATGTTGGCCACCACAGACCTCCTTGGAGTACCTTCCGTCCGGTTACTTCTCCTGCGAAGTGTCCACCGCTGATTCCTTGGTGAGCCTCTTCCAGGATGACCTCCTGCTCATGTGGGTACACACACCGTCGCAACACACCATCTAGCCCCTGCTTATACAATTGGTCAGCAATGATCCGGAAGTCTCTGCTCTTGAGCGCGAGCCGTTTCCGCTGGTCTCGCGACATTCCGTCGTGCATCTGGCCCATGTCGACAAAGTGAAACATGTCGTCGTACCACGTCTTTGGAGCTGCCGGTACCACCGCCTCCAGTTCGAACAGCTGGGCATCCGGAAAATCGTCTTCCACACCCATCGGGTCTTCGCCAGATTCCAACCGCGAAAGGTAATCCGCTACGGCATGTGTACTTCCTGGTCGATGGACCACCGTGAAGTCGAACTCCTGTAAAAGCAGCATCCACCGGGCCAACTTTCCAGTGAGCTCGGGCTTGTGTACCAAATACAACAAGGCGGAATGATCCACATGAAACGTGAACCGATTCCCCAACAGGTAGTGACGAAACTTTGTTACGGAATAAATCATCCCCAATGCTTCCCGCTCCGTCGTAGAGTAATTCCGTTCGGCTTTTGACAACCTGCGACTTGCATAATACACCGGTCGGAACCACTTGCTTGTCGCTTCCTGCATGAGGACACTACCAATAGCCACGTCCGAGGCATCCACGAAGACATGAAACATCTTCGTCCAATCTGGCGGCTGAACCACCGGTGCTGTCGCCAACATCAGTTTGAGCCGTCGAAAAGCTAAGTCACAAGTAGGAGACCAGACTACCGGTACTTTGTTGAGTTGGTCATACAGTGGTGTCGCCACATCCGCCAGATACCGCAGCATTCGGTTGTGCCATTTAACCTGCCCTAGGAATCTCCCGAGCTGCTTACCGTTGCCAGGAACCTTTGCCTGCCGAATCGCTTCGACCTTCGCCGGATCTACCGCAATGCCTTCCGCCGAGACAATGCAACCCAGCAGCATACCGCTGCCCACGGCGAATGCACATTTCATAGGGTTCAGACACAACCGTGCCTCCCTACAACGGGTTAAGCATTTCTTCAGATGCTCAAGGTGCTGCTCGCGACTCCCAAAAACACTGAAATCGTCCAGAAATACCTGCATAAAGATTAGTAAATAATCATGAAATATTTCTTGGACCATGCGTTGAAATGTTGCCGGAGCATTCTTTAGCCCAAATGCCATCACCAGGAAAACAAATGCGCCCCACTCCGTGATGAAGGCTGTTTTCTCTCGATCTTCTGGTGCCATCTGCACCTGGTTATACCCACTGAAGCCATCCAGAAAAGAATACATCTCGTGACCTGCCATTGTATCCAGCATAGTATCATTAAACGGCAAGGGAAACGGATCCGTGATTGTCGCCGCGTTAAGCTTTCTGTAGTCAACACAGACCCGCAACTTCAAATTCTTTTTCGGAACAATCACTATTGGCGAAAGCCACGTTGCACGGTCAACCGGATAGATAAACCCGACCTTTAGCAACCTGTCCAGCTCCTCCTTCACCCTCTGGGCATAGTTTGGGTTCATTCGATACCGTTGTTGCCGAACCGGTATCGCATCCTTCTGCAGATTGATCCTGTGCTGATAGAATTTGGGATCGATGCCGAGCAAATCTGTGTAGTCCCAGGCGAACACGTCTTTGAAGGATTTCAGCAATGTCTCCAATTTTCCCCGAAATCCTTTATCGAGCTTCGCACTGACACGGACGTTCTTTGGCTCCTCCTCCGTCCCGAGGTTAAGATCCAGCAGCTCGTCTTCTTTGACCCTCCGCGAGCGACGGAGTTCCTGCTCGAAAACTCTTTCCGCCTCCGCCACTCCCGCTTCGTCCGGCATGTCTCCTGTGCCTTCCGGTAGACTCCCTTCGACTGGTTCTTTCGTGGAAATGGATGACTCCTGCGTAGCCGAGGGAATCTGATGCTGATATTGCTTTAAAACGGCAACCACATCGACCTCGAACAAGCTTACCAGCTCCGTATTCCTACTGAAGTAGTCATCCTCCTCTTCGACCCCCATTCCGTCCATCATATGGATACCTTCCGCCATCGTCGGTCGGAATGGTGTCCTCAGCCCTTGTTTGGTATGTACCGAGAGCTTCAGCTTCTTTTTTCCTTTCCGAATGGTGATGCGGTCTGATTGCCAGTCTTGTTTCACACGGGCCTGCCGCAACCACGGTCTTCCGAGCAATAACGGGTATGACCCGCTAATATCCTCCATCCGGAGAATCACCGCAGCGATTTCGAACTTTACGCCGCAAACCTCCATTTTCAATCCACGGAGCAATCCTAACGGCTGCACTCTCCGTTGGTCTGCCATCCGAACGGCGAAGGGTGCTGATTCCCATTTTGTGATACCCAATGGCACCAGCATTTGTTCGGACAGGATGTTGACCCCAGACCCTCCGTCCAGCAACACCCCTCCCACACGGCTGTTCTCCAGTGTTATGGAAATTACCGGGACCGCTTCGTCAAAAACAGGAGGCTATACTTCCGCTTCAGGTTTTGCAGATCCGTCTGACGACACTTCCATTGTTACCGCTTCCATCTCCGACTCCATCGCCCTGACTGGTTCCGTCAATTGTTTGATGAGAGAACTCCGGAAATTGGGTACCAATGCTAACAATTGCTCCATTGTCATGTGTATTTGCTGTTTCCGCAAATCCTGCCATAAATCATATGGTTCAACACCCTCCTCGCCGGTCATCAGGCTGTCCTTCTGACTGGTAGGTAGACAAGTCGCTTCTGGCTGCTCTCCTTGCAGGCGCCTTGCCACCTTCGCACCATTCTCCGTCACCGAGACTGCCTTTTCCGTGCTCGGCCTAGGTAACACCGTTGGGGTTTTCTGGACCCATTCACCGACCGTCGACCGCACCTTTTGTTGTGCCTGCCAGTCCAACGCCGTAGGTCTCCCCTTCTCTTGCGGGGCCTTGTATTCCCGCACCTTTTCCTGGGATCGTGTGACCACGAGCACATCTCCGCTCGCACTTCCTCCCACTTTGCCTTCAACAGGGACACCCGCCGGTACTTCCGGTACTTCTTCGGACTTCGGACTAGGCTCCTTGCTATCCTGTTGCTGACTGGCATCATCGCATTCAATAATCAGAACCGCATTTACTGCTGGTGCGGACTTGCCTTCTCCGGATCCCCGGGTTGCTTCCCTTTCCGCCTTGTGGCGCTTGAATAATTCGCAATCTACCTTTCGATGTCCGGGTTGATTGCAATAAAAACATAGGAACGTCCGTTCCCCTACTGGTTCATCTGCACCTGTTCCAGCCGTTCTCGGCCGCCAAGGTCTTTTCGCCGGTGCGGCTGGTACCGCGGCTAGTGCTGCGGCTGGTGCCGCAACTACCGCCGCCACCGCTGGTGTCGGGGCTATTCGTGCGTTATAGCGGTAGATCTCCGTGGTATGCGTCGCTGTTTGGCAAATCGCACACCACCGCTCATTCAAACCGCATTCCTCTGCTAAGTGTCCTACATTCCGGCACCGATTACACCAAGTATCCTTGCGAACTTTTGAAGAGGACCCTATTCCACTATCCCGGCTTTTGGCTCCGGCAGCAGATCCTTCCGGAAATGACTTCCCTGCCGTTTTTCCAGCCTTCCGCCTCATGGAACGTTTGTCCTCCTCCTCATCCGACTGATCCGACTCCTCCTCATTATCGGTATCGGAGTCTCCCTCAGCCTCCTCATACTTCACTTTTCCTTTCCTTCCCTTGGAAGTAAACAGAACTTGTTCCGCCCTCACCGCTGCTTGGACGACTTCTTCCAATGAAAGAGCTTCCAGATCCAACGATGCCAGGGACCTTTTCAATCCTTTATTCAGCCCCTCCATGAAGTAAGCATTTTGGATGGGGACTGCCGGGGTAGTTGCTGCATCGAGGCGGCGGATCAACGACCGAAACCTGGCCGCATACGCCTCCACTTCTTGGTTCTTCTGTTCCAGTTTCCCCAGTTTGGCCAGGACATGAACACGGGTCTTGTCCTCCCGAAACCGGAGCAAAAAAGCATCCCGCAGTAGATCAAACGTGGCGAAATGGGTAGCTCCATATTGCGCGATCCATACTGCCGCCTGCTTCTGCAGTGTCGGGATGAAAGTCGCCATCTTCATAAGATCTGTCGCCTGCACTGATGGAGCCGTATTCACCATCCATGCCATCCCAAATGACAGTATATGTGCATCCGCATCCTCCTTATCCCGTCCCGAAAACTTGGGGTACTTCACCGTCATCCTGGGTACCAGTGGTGGAATAGCCGCGCTACTTACCGCCGGAACTCCACCCCCGCCTCCGCCTCCACCGCCTCCACCTCCCCTACCGGGATCTGGTGACGGACCTGGGGCTCCGCTTCCTGCAGGCACACCACCCCTCCGTCTCCTGGGACTCGGTGGTGGGGAATTCCGCAACGGTGACGCTTCGTCTTCCGGAGGAGTACTTGTTAAATCGAACGGGCTACTGCGTCCGGAGGATTCGCCTTCCTCCTGAACACCGGAAACGACTGGACCTTCCTCTCCTGGGATCAGCGGAGGTGTGTCAGAGCGGCTACTACTCTCACTATCCGTGAAGAAGCCGAAGAGAAGATCACGTTGAGCCACATATCTGTCATGCCGTTCCTCGCGGGTTGTACGTGCCGATACTGGAGTTGCAGGCTCCCGAGGCCGTGCCGGAGAGCGCGATGTTCCCCCTGGCTCACTCCCAGCGTCATTCATGCGCTAGTCCACGCACCAAGGAATCAGAGTATTACAGATGGGGAGCATCCAACCTCTCCGGGGTATCCACCGCGACAAACATGGAAATCTTCCGTGGTCGCCAAAGTGTTAGCCCTCTCTACTCTGAAGACTAACTCGAAACGCACTACTGCGACAGATTTACATGCGTAATCGTACTTCAGAAGTGCGTATGAAAATTCATAGAGTAGAACAGTGATCGACAGAATCATTCATGATAAAACAATAAGGTAGATGCAATAGAATCTCTGTATTACATTTCTCCGAGCAGTACAACACCGTACTCTCTGATACATAGCACTGATCCTTGCTCCGATCCTCATCAATGAGCCCCCTGAATGATCGCTCTCTTCTCTTTTATCTAACCGGCACACATAACTCCTTCACGGTTGCCGTGACGGTTGCCGTGCCTCTTCAGTTCTCCGCCTAGTCCTAGAACTTTCGTCTTTTCATATCTCACTATAAACTAGATACAACGTATTAATGATAATGATCTAAGGACTAATGATCTAAGGACTCCCCCCCTAGTTCCTCTTTGTTGTTGCTGCTTTTGCCCTTAACACGACATTGGGCCGAGAAGATAGTTCACCTATGGGTGGACATTGAGGGGGGGTGTTAGATATGCTCAATGCCCCACCCTCCTGGTAACCACCAGTGGTCCAAGGTGCTCAAGTTGTAAGGCCCCCATATGAGGAGAAGCCATGTGTGAGCCCAGGACACTGGATGGATCCTGACTTGCATGTTAGATGAGGTCTATGAATGAGACCGTTGATGGTAGAAAGGTGATTGTGTGGGAGACCCTTATTCTTGCTAGGGCTTGGGGGCCAGCTGGCCTGCTTGGTGGGGGTTCGGGAGCGAGAGCCCCCGAGGTGACAGTATAGGGAATATTCCCTTAATATTCCATGGACGACTAGTCATTTCCACCGACTAGGTTGACTGGTCGGCTCCACCGACTATGTTGATTTGACTATTGCCCTCATAGCTATAAAAAGGAAACCTCCCAAGTCCATTGTACCAAATCAGATCAGATCTTCCAGCTAGTAGCTCTTCACCAAATACAATGGGAGCGCACGCGTGGATGGAGCCATCATCTGTACTACATCAGTATTGAAGGAAAAGTTTGTTCCTCTCTAGTTTGCTGTGTACTCTCTATTCTTTGTTCAGTTTCTATTCCACTGTGCCATGTAACTTAATAGTGTTTCTATCCCATTCTCATCCCACCATGTGCTAAGAGTCAAAATAAGTTAGGTGGAAGAGGACAAATGACATCATTTCATGTGTTTAGGTAGGGGCAAGGGTCATCATTCCCTCTTTTCCAATCCTTAACAAAGGGTATCTCATTTTGGTTTCTAGGGTCTTAAGCCATGGGCCACGATGGGATAAAATGTGGTCATTCCTATCCTAACCCATCCTAGTCCCAACCATATGCTAAGGCCCTAAGGTGTACAAGAATACATCTCAGAAAAAGAGTTTAAGTAATCACTTGTTTTTTCAATAGAAATGCGGAGTTATATTAAGGAGGTTGGCTAGGCCCAAATGAAACCAATACAAAAATTGGTTTATTTCATGGGCTTGATTCAACCCATGTTGCAAGCAGTAAAGAGGCACTATGTGCATTGCAGTAAAGAGGCACTATGTGTGTAGGCACTCCACAACCACTAGTAGTTTGAGGCTCCTTAGCAGCTCCAACCCACCCATGAGCCACGAAAAATCCCTTAGAAATTTCTTGACTTGGTCGATGATCTCTGCAAGAAGTATTGGGAATTAGTAAAACCTTGTTAAGGGTTGTAGCTAGACAATTAATCAAGTTGCCAAGCTAGGGGGGGTGTTTGGGAAATCAACCCAAATCAGATAGTAATGATATAAGAATCTAGTGAGAACAACTAACTATAGGGATCGCCAGCACTGACAAGCCTGCAAACATGTATAAATGGACAAAGATTGTTATCTATTGGTAGTGCACTTCACACATGCAGCAATAGCTATAAAGCACAAAAATCTTATTTCAAAAGACATGATGACTCAGAATACCTTTGGATGACTTTGGCTCACCTCTATTGAGGATTTTTGCTAATTACATAATGGCGATCGACTCAGCTTAGAACACCTAGACCTAGACTCTCTACTGCATACCACCAACTAGCCGAGATGCTCGACCAACACTATCACCATGACACGACACTCATGAGAAGATCAAGAACCTGACTTTTGAGGTCGGTAGAGGGAGCTCTCTGACCCTGCACTCTTCCAAGACTCTAGGAGCCAAGATATCAAACCGTCTGGATGTTGCCTCAACTCACCGCCATCTGTCCTCTAGGTAGCAGCCCATGCATGTCTATGTAGCATGAGCCAGTCAGGCTCCCATGCAGTCACCAGCCTCTAAGTTGGAACCACAAACACTACCACAACATTCAGTCACCTCATGAGGATTCTAACATTCCCTCCCTCAGCCAAAATGAGGAAGCAAAACAAGAAAATAAATCATGCCCACAAAGAGCACCACGGCAAAATCGATACCGATGTCCACAAAGCCTCCTACACCAACATGCTCACAAAGAGCTCATTTAACAGCTTCTCACAAAGAGGCTCTACCTTGGCAATTAAAATTTTGTTCCCAAAATCTAATAGTCATTAGAACACCCACACTTGATCTTTAAGATAATCCGACTCAACCAACATGGTTGTCTCCTCCTTTTTGTGATCCTCCTCTGCAAGAACTTTCTCTTTGCCTTTATCTTGCTTCAGAGCTTCATCACACTACTTCGTATAGCAAAACTTCTTGATGTGACCCTCCTTACCACAATAGTGACACTTTCTACCCTTTTGATGGTCACGAACATATTTTTTCTTGCTCTCAAATGTAATTGCATAAACCCTTGAGTCATACACATGAACACTATTATGCTTTTCCTCATTGAGCAACATCCCCACACAATCCATACGGTCGTCAAGTCGCAGGATCCTCATGATTTCTTCATATTGATCAGAGGATAAACTCTTTAGTAAAATTGCGTTCTTATCTTCGTTCTCCACCTTTGCTACTAATTCATTCTATTGCTTGAGCAATGCTTGCATCCCATTTAGAAACACACCCAAATTTTCATTTTCAAGCATCTTTGACTCAAAGAGATCCTGTTTCAAGTTGATGCTTCATATGGACCCCAAAAACAAAGTCTCCAGCATTTTTGAGTTCTTTGTTGTGCTGGCACTTTGACATTGAGATGATGGAAAGACTTTGGTCCTAGAGCACGTCCCAGGTACCCACTCGCTTTTTTATCTTTGACCTCCCATGCAGTGACCTTATGTGCTTCTCCCTTGGGCTTCTTTTTTGTCCCAGCAACAACAACTCCTCAAAGACCCTTTTGCACGAATATCAATTGGGTGGCAAGTTCCATGAGAGGAAATTATTGCCATTGAAAATGACCAAAAAACCCCCAAACTTCTCCTTCTTTAACATATCCATCTCAAGACCACAAATGATTCAAACAAGCTCAAAAGAAAGCTTCAACTAGTTATCTTAGTGGGCACCTTTTCCTTCTTGAACCACTGCTTCAAGGTCTTTGGACTTCTTGAGGGACTCTGACTTTGAGGTCTTATGACTTCTTGAGGGACTCTCATCAATTCAAACTTTATTGAGTGCCGATCAATTGTCCTTCTAGACATGAATCTCTATGAATCCTCACATCTTGAAAACTCACAGTCTCGTGATTCTTGCTTTGATACCACTGTTATCTATTGATAGCATAGTGCACAGATGCAATAATAAATACTTGAACACAAACTCGACACAAAGCTTGCCTCTCGTTAAATTTGTTCAGCAACTCAAAGATTTAAAGGACCAAAATATGATTGCAAAAGACATGATGACTTAGAATACCTTTGGATGACTTTGGATCACCTTTGTAGTGAGGATTTTTACTGATTACATGACCGTGATCGAGACTCAGCTGAGAACACCTAGACCTAGACTCTCTATTGTATACTACCAGCCAGCTGAGATGCTCTAGCTATGAACCTTGGAGCCGACCAGGCCTATATTAAATCACCATGATGTGACTCTCATGAGCAAATCAAGAACCTAGCCTATGAGGTTAGTAGAAGAGAGCTATGACACCTACACTCTTCCAAGACTATAGGAGACAAGATATCAAACCATCTAGATGCTATCTCAACTAGCCACCATCTGCCCTCCAAGTAGCCACCCATGCATGTCTATGTAGGATGAGCCAATCAGGATCCCATGCAGCAACCAGCCTCCAAGTTGGCACCACAAACTCTACCACAACGTTGAGTTACCTCATGAGGATGACTCCTAACAAGGATGTCATTTTGGAAGGCCTCCAAGGTGAATCAAATGAGAAAAAATCATTTGCCCAAGAACCTAGCACTATATTAAAACATGAGAAAAGTCTATGACTCATCCATAGAGGGGATCCTACCAGTAAAGAAAAGGTACATGCCGCCTCTGAATGGATTCTTGAGTTCTAGTCTGACATGCTTCATCATCAATTCATAGGAGGTGGTGTACCTATGGCCCTACTCAAACCACTGACCACTCTAGCCCAGTGCATAATGTGCAACATTTTTTTGGCCTCCTCCTCTGCTAATGGGGTAAAGCTAGCATGAGACTTTCTTGTAAGTATCTCGTCATCCAAAGGGGGACTGCATTAATTCTTTGAGATTAATTTCAACAGTCAATAATTTTAACAATTGATTTGGAAATCCATGTTAATTTGTTTTCACGGTAGGGCAAGGATACAAATTAGTCCTTTAAGCTTATGGTCAAGAGTGAAATAGCTTTAGTAAAGATTCCTACACATGGAGAGAGGGGTTAGACAATAGTCAAGCTTTGATACACATTAACCATTTGAACCTATGATTAAAAGCCTTTAATTTTGATCGAACTTGGGGGAAGGGGGTACACATTATGCCTTAAAGGATGAATCAAGATTAAGACATGATGGGATACACATTTTTTTTTGAGCTTATGTTTAATATTATTTTGTCTGGACTGTAGAGAATGGTTTCTCATTAATCTTCATCAAAGGATGAGTAAGGATTAGTAATCACAACCATCTCTTTTTATAATGTGAGCCTTACCACCTGTTGAGTTTGGTAGGACTTCTTCAAAAATGTTAAAGGGGAATCTTCCCCTCATAATAGTCTTGCTTCACCCTCTCATTTATCAGAACATATTACCCCCCTTCCCCCCTTCTCCCAAAAAGAATAATAGAAAAATCTCTTTTTCCCACTACTTATAAGCTATAGCCTCTCCCTCCCTCTTAATATTAATATCACTTCCATTTCTCCCATGAGTCATATTTTCCCCTTCATTAAGGTTTCCCTCCCTCCTCCTCTTAGGTTGATTGTTCCTTCTCCACCTTCCCTCAATGATCTCCCTCCTAGCACATTATAGTCATTGTTCCCTCCCTCCACTTTTTTCAACCACGCTCTATCTTCCCCTCCACGATTAATCAATAGAAATTTGCATTTTTGCATGACATAGGGGATATATTTGAATTCTTCGAAATTTGATGTTTACTTTTCTAGGATGTAAGTAGATCAAAACATTATTATTAACCTCATGTGAAACGTATTGCTAAATCCCAGAAGACTCTCAGTGGGAAAGCACATGTGACATGCACATGTTTTACCAAGACATGGAAACCTATCTAGAATACTTAATGGAGACAGCAAAGATAAAGTCCTAGAAAGAGCATCTAGAAACCAATAGGCTAGTATAAAGAAGAAATTCGATAGACACAGATCCCAAAGAGGAGTCTAAGCTAAATTAAGAAGAAAATATTCAGTACCATAAGCTAACAATTTGGGATGGTGAGAGTTAACCTAGAAAAAATTGAGTACCAACTTCAGTCTTTGTGTGGATTATGAATTTTGATTAGTGCTTGATGTGTTCAAGTGATCCATTGCATCACTTTTTTGCTTTTGTGTATTGAAGTTGAGGTTATCCATTGCACTATTTTGAGAGCCTCAAATTAGGGCATTGAGTTTCATGTGTGCTGCATATCCTTACATAATAAGGGGAGCATAAAAAGGACTACCTACTCTACTTCACCAATGGGTTCAACGTTAGGTAACTAAAAAGGAAAAAAAGGACTGAACCACCACTAAAGAGGGGAGGATTTATCCATAGAACAGAGTGGCATAACACTAATATTATATGTTGGCCAATCCCTTGATAATTTATACATCCTCTGGAATGCAATTGAACAGATGGTTTTGGAAACTGTGGTCCCAATCACCGGGTCCAACACATAGATCAAAAAATATTTTTACAAACAAACCTCTTTGTAAACACCACCAGAGTGAGAATGATGAGCAACATAGAAGTTTTAGGACCGCCAAAGTCCACCGGAATTGACAAATATGTGAATGGTTGCTTCAAACATGAGTTCCAACACAGTGGTAGAAAAAAGTTCAAGAAGCAGAGATAGTGAGTCAGAAATCCAACACAATGATGCCAAATTCAAGAATGAAGGTGTTTTTGAACTCTTGAAGTGCAATGGACACCAAAAGCAGGCAATGGTTGCCTCTACAGGTCATTCTGGACTCTCAGTAGTCGAAAGGAACAATAGAAGCAAAATGGAAGAGGGTGAGAGAAAGGGAGAGCCAAAAGAGGGAGCCACACAAGTTTTGGTGGGTGTAGAACACCCTTATCTTCTTATGTCATCCATATAAATGTGTTTGAGTATTGATGTATAATGGCCTTTTACCTCCACAAAGCCTCCTTCAATGCTTGTAGAAACTAAATCCACACATATATGACACCTATCTCATTTGGACCCAATCACGTCTGCATGATACTACGTTCATTGATTCCATGCAATCAAAGCTAAGTTGAAGAGGAACAAGTGCATCCTAGGTGAGCTATTGGAATTTTTCTTTGTCATAGAATTCCAGCATCGTGGAAGCCAGCATGACCATGGGCTATTGTGGATCAAAGACGTGCCTAAGTTTGAACAAATTTTGCCATCTAGCATATTGTCCTTTAGTGACACGTTTATCTCCATTGATGGATGCTTGCTTGAGCAATCTTTGCATGGGACTTAGTCACACCACCACCAAAAGGGCTGCCAGAGGGCAAACAAAATATGCAAATAAGATTTCCCTAAGCCACCATCTTGAAGTACATGCATACTACTTCCACTAGACAAATGAGCACCTGCAAGATGTTGATCTTAGAGCTTTGTCAAAGAAAACTAGCATGGACTTGAATGGCTTGGAGCATGATGCTACGCTTACATTTGATGATTGGCTAGCACTTTTGGACACAACTGAGGAAGAGTACATGGAAGCCCTGTGCTACTCCATCAAAAAACCACTGGCTCTACTAAAGAGGACTCCAAAGGATATTTACACAAATAACTTCAACCCCACACTTGCAACACTATTGGATGCAAACACTGACATCCAATCCCCCATGGTGCAATAGCATATTGCACATCATACATGACAAAGACAAACACAGCGACAACAAAAGCACTAAAAGAAGCATTTGAGTACAGCACTAGAAACAACCTCAGCACATACGACCGTCTACGAAAAATAGGCAACACACTAATAAATACGGTCCACGAACTAAGTTTGTAGCAAGCTACTTACATTGCATTGCCAATGCCTCTAACAACAAGCTCGTGGCAATTCATGTTCATAAACACTAATTTTGAACACTTCTACTAAAAAGGAAGGCAACTTTGCAACCTCTTCTTGACCACCACGATACATAAAATTTCTTTAAGGACATCATCCAAAAGTATTTAAGTTGACAACAAGCATTGCACATCTACCTAGCAAAATATGCGAGCAAATATGAAACAGTCAAAGGAAAGCAAATCAAAGGAAAGGAGTAGCAAATAATATGATTCATTCGCTTCAACCAACATAAAGTTCCAACTTAATGATACCACGAACAGTGCTTCCTTTACATCCCCTTCCAAGAATCAGAAGACTTCATCGTAGTAGCAGATAAAACGTGGGCTGACATGTATCAAGAGCACATTGCAATCATCAAGGAAAATAGAGATAAATTCACCAAAACAATACTCAAAACAAATGGAAGCAAGGTCTCATCTAGAACATCTAGGTCAACTACATCTGCCCATTATAGCTATGGCATGGCCAAGAACATAAACCAACCTCAAATACAGTCGACACACATTCACACTTTGCACAAAACATACAAGCTAATACTGAACGGCGAATACCATCACACAATCAAAAGTTTGAATGTAGAGAAACGTCTCTTGCATGATGACATAATGCTTCAAAAAATATTGAAGCCTACAGAAATAATTCACCTCTTCCTTACAGGTGGCGCTGGCACTGGCAAAACATTCACCCTGCAGACAATAGTCCAGGGCCTCCTTCGCCACTATGCATGGCTGATCGAGATAGACATTGACTTGCCAACGGCACTACTAATGGGATACATAGGAAGAGATGCATTTCATGTGGGTGGCACAACAATCTACTCAACATTACATTTGCCACTTGTCACCCATTGTATAGCAAATCTTGCAGAAGACACACTTGACAATCTTAGCGCAGAATACAAAAACCTGTAGCTCTTATTGGGCAGACTATGTTGAGCTTGATCGACACACATCTATGCTCAATCCAACACTTATTGGGCAAACTACGTTGAGCTTGATCGACACACATCTGTGCTCAATCCAACACAACCATTCGGAGCCCTTTGGTGGTCTAGATGTGATATTTTGCGAGGATTTGTGCTAGGCAAGCCCAATTAGAGATGCCTAGATTTTCAAAAAACCCAAGTCTTTGACCACCCTATTTCAGCTATCATACTGGGAAGAGAAAATCTATTGTACGAGCTCAAAACAATAATGCACCAAAAAGACCGGCAATTCATCAAGACACTGAATAAAATCTGATCCACGTGACACAGTGACAATGACATGCAATACCTCAATAGCACATTCCTATGATGGCCTCTAGTCATCGTGGATGTCTCCCATATTTTCTACACAAATGCATGGAAAGAGAAGCATAGACAAGATGTGTTCAAAATCTTAGTTAGGACTGCTCACGTCCTCACCCGCAATCGATAAGAGGAGCAAGACATGCAACAAACAAGACAAATGCCCCAGAAATCCACAATCAACGGCCGGTTTGCATGCAACCTTGTCACTAAAGGAAGGCATGCTAGTTGAAATCTATAGCAGGAACATAGATATACCAGATGGGCTGGTAAATGGAAGTGACGGCACAGCATGTTAACACCAACAAGAAAGAGACAATAGTATGGATACACTTCCACAACAAAAACATCGGTTTGAAAGCACGATACAAAAACCAACGTTTATATGATGACACAATTTTACCAAGATGGACATCAATACTGTGACTCACGAAACAATTCCATGTGGAGAAGAATTCTCTGAACACGATCAGAAGGAGGCAATTCCCAATACAGCTTGCAAATGCAAGAACAATACATAGATCCCAAGGATTAACGATGACAAAGCGTCGCATTCGACCCACAAAACATATGAACCCATGGGCTAACATACACTGCACTATCTCGCATTTCCTCTACCAAAAACCTTTTCTTACTTAACCCACTAGAAAGAAAACATATCAAGGTGGATGCAGATGTCATGAGGGAGATCGAGCGGCTGCAGACACAAGCACCATGGGCCTGCTTGCAAAAATACTTATCTTATTGGAATCTAACACCCACAATTTTTGAATCTTCTTCACACACAATAATAGAATTGCTCAACATAGTATTGCTCAATGCACACCTGGGAAACATTCTATATGACAAGAGCATCATGGCCATAGGCATTATATGCCTACAGGAGACACAACTACATCCATCAGACATGCAATGTTTGCTTGGCTTTGATCAGATATCTTGATACGGTGGCCATGGCCTTGCATTGCTATACAAGAAGACACAGACCTTGCTTTCACACACTACAACCACCCAAAACAAAGTGGAGTTAATAAGGGCAACTTTCGGTAATGAAATGCATATCGAACTACACGTGCTAGTAGCAACATAGAAGTCACCGAGAACAAGCATCCATTCCTTCATCCAAATCTTAGAGGAAGCCTTGGCATTAGTGAACATAAACAGCCCAACAATTTTGCATAGAGACACAAACATCAACTGGAAGAAACTGACATATGCAGCAAGGATGATGGCAAGCACCCTAGCAAAAGCATCACTCTCTCAAGCAATTGACCAACCAACGACAATTTACCAATCAGCTTTGGACCACATTTAGTCCAACATCATCAAAGGAGGAACAGTACTTGGAACAAACCATTGCTAGTGGCCAGACCCTGACCTAAGAGCAACAAAGGGACCAAACTAGCACACACCATAGCAAACAATGCGCCCACACCCTCAAATCCACAAACCAAAATCCCAACAAAAGCTTCACAAAACACTAGAAACAACCACCTTCCAATACACATACACAAGCACTACTCCCCACCACCCATGAAACCAAAAGCAACCACTTCCCCCCAAATACAATGTTTTGACACCTTTTGGCATGACTAGTGAAATTTTCACCTTGTTGTTTCTGTTTTTGTTTTGTTCGAAAAATCCTCCAGTTTTGGTTTTTGTTTTGTTTTGTTTAAGAAAATCAACATGCCAAATTTTATTAAGGTGAGGTGGCTAATAACATCCTATAGCAATTACCACTCATCGTACATTCCATAGTGAAAATCAACATGCCAAATTTTATTAAGGTGAGGTGGCTAATAATATCCTCTAGCAATTACCTAAGGGCAGAGAAATGATTCACCGCACCTAGGAAAATACCTCTCCTCTTCCCTTCCACGCTCTCCAAGCCCCCTTCCACCCTTGTGATGTATCTTCTACTGCAACCTCAATGCTCCTTCATAATGCTGCCCAAGTCATGGGATACATTGTTTGACTTGGATCTCCATCCTGCAACCCTCCAACCAGCGATAGCCATGACTATGGGAGTTGCAAGATGGGGAGCCAGGGGAAACGGGTCTTAAGGGGGCAATTGCAGAACAAATTTCAGGTTTGTTGCATTTGATCCCGCTGTTCTCAGCTCTACGAATGTCCTCATGTTGGAGACCCTTCTAGGCTTTTGTTTTAGGGTCTCAACCAGTTCAAGTAGACAAGGTATTTTCAACATCGTGCCTTTCTTCTAGTTAGTAAGCTCGATGGCAAACAAGCTGATATTGGTGCTATGCTTGGAGACTGCCATCATGAAGAGGTGGAGATCCAACCTATAGTGGCAGAGATTTAACTCCTACCCAAGCACACGAGGCCTTTCTATGACTATCCATGGGCAAGGGAGAGGAGAACTCAACCTGGTAGCATATCACTGTTGTTTCGTCAGGCACTAGGAGAGAACCCAACTTGGTGGAGAGCTACTCGTAATTGAGCACAAACCTTCGGCACTGAGGGAGGAGAACTCAACTTGGTGGTGAGCTCCAACACACTAAGAGAGTCAGTGTGCTAGAGCTCACCACTAGATTGAGTTCTCCTACCCACTATCAAAGGTTGTGCTTGATTATTACAGAAAGCTCACCATCAGGTTGAGGTCTCTCTTCTAGTGCCTTAAAGGAAGTTGCTATGAATAAGGTTATGTTCAATTATGAGGTGCTCGTATTATCCCCTGCATATGAGGAGTTCTGGGTCAAAAGTGTAAGAAAGTGCTAACTACAAGGTGCTCATATTGTCCCTTGCATATGAGGCACCACGTCAAAAGTGTAAGAAAGTGCTAACAAGGGCAAAAAGTGACACCAGGTCCTGCCACAACGGTGGTGTTGACAAGTGCTAAAAGTGTTTAAAGAAGTGTCACAAAGACAAAGTGCTATCATCTTTGGATGTAATCTCTTTTGTTGAATATTTGCTTTGGATGTAATTTCTTTTGTTTCGATTTCGATGTAATACTATTATCGCAAAATCTATCGGACATAATTTATTTTGTTTCAATTTCAATGTAGTACCATTATCACAAAAACTATTGTTGTTGTTACTACAGTAGTGAAAGTGGCTCTAAAGAAGCACAAATGACATATTTCTACCCTCATTTACATTTTATTGCAACCATAGGGATCGTTGCACAATAAACTATTGAAAAAATTATTGTTACTATAGTAAAAATGGTTCACAAATGCTTCATTTAGGATTTACTACAACCAGTGCGATTGTTGCACAAGCAATTGTTGTAGAAGGACTAAAATAGCTCTAAAATAGGACCACATTTTCCTTAGCTTGGAACAAAAATAGCACCAAAATAACTCCAAGAACTAGTACAAATTGTTACACAAGGTCAGTGGTGCCTAAACCAGCCCGGTGGTTGTTTGTGATTGAGCTTTGGGATAGTTTACCTGTTTCATTTCTTAAACTAGGCTTGGACTAAATGTGATTGTCCTAAACCAGAACATCATGCAACCGTAGGCTCATTCAGCTCAATTGCTAGTGATGTGATTGTCCTAAACCAGCGTGGTTGAAGAGACATTTGAAGAGACATTAGTTGTTGTCCATCTTGGTGGCATGGTTGAGTAGAAATTAATAGGAATATATTTCACAATATATTGTTATTTTACTAAACCAGCCCGATGTTTGGAACATCATGCAACCGTGGCTGCTTCAGCTCAATCACCAGTTATGTGATTGAATAGACATTAGTTATTGACTAGTCCGGTGGTTGAAATTGTTTCTTAGTACTTAAATTAGTTAAATTTAATTTCCTGTTATTCGGGCCATATACCACTGTTAAATTGTGGAATTTAGAAATGAAAAGCAATATATTGTTATTTTCTAATGGTGAAATTCAAAAATGAAAAGCAATATACATGTTATTTTTTAATGGTGAAAATAAAAAATAAAAAGCAATATACTTGTTATTGTCTAATATGTGAAGTTGAGACCATCAGGCTAAACCATCTCAGTGGTTGAAATTGTGACTGTCCTACACGTGTCCTAAACCAGGTTGACTGTCCTAAACTAGCCCAATGATTGAAATTGTGACTATCCTAAACCAGCACGGTGCTTGAAGATTGTTTTGCTTCATTATATACTTTAATTGGACTATGTTTTGTATTCTTTTAGTAGTAGCAAAAAGGGGGCTCATTGCTCTATTGTTCCTGCATGTTGGGTCAGTAGATGGAGTTGTATCTCAAGTTTGTGGATCAGAATCCGGACATTTCAATTTGGCAAAAAAGCTTTGAGCATTGTAAGCCTTGGTACATCAGGAAACTCAAAGAAATGAATGTTTGTTGTTGCAAAACACACATAGACTTTGACCTGGCAAGCTATGAATGACTTGAGATCTAGTCATGTTCGAGCATTTCTCCATGGGGATTGATTCCCATGCCTCCTTAATGAATGCGCAGTCTATAGGCCACCTGGATCCTCATCATGTGTTGCAAGGGAGGGCAGGTTTTGTAGCCTGAGGTCTCTGTGCGAGCCAATGATTTGTCCAAAGGGAGACCTTGAGTGGCACAGGATTGAATGCATTCACAGCACATGCAAGCATTGTAATTTGAAGCTGAAAAAGAAGACATTCAATGTCTATCCAAATAAAAGAGGGAAGAAAACCACATTGCTCTAAAATGGAGGAGATTTGAAAATGTCAATGTTGAAAGATCCAATAAAAAGAGATGGCTACTGTCATATAAGAGCACCCAACCAAGGGAGCTTGTAGGTCACGTGGTTCAATCCATCCCAAAATATGTGATTCACGATTTCACGACCAGCTAGTAGGACAAGCAGTTTAGAATGTGCCTTGCCAATTTTCCCAGTGACACTATTGTATTTGTCATAGATTTTGCAAAAAATTGTTCCTTTCAAGAACAAGATGAGATACAAAGTGCTCACTGGTACAACAAACAGATAACAATTCTTGTGCATATCACGTACAGTCATTTGCTTGATTCTTCCACGCCTGATGCCAATCTGCTTTTGCTGACTCATAGGAGTCCAGGTCAGTCCAACGCACTTACCATTTCTACATTTCATAGGATAGGGAACATGACACCCTATTTGTGCAGCATGCTTTTCTACTGCATTGGGAATGGTTGAAAAAGGAAAATCCCCATGCAAAAAATATAAAACAACATTGGGTGTGGTCAGATTGTGTTGCCTCAATTTAAATTAGCACGTGGATTCTACTTGGTCTCAAGGTTCAAATCCCTGACTAGTCTAGACATGATGTGGAATTTCTTTGGGTCTAGCCATGGCAAGGGTAAACATGATGGATGTGGTGCTATTATTAAGCAAGATCTATTTAAACACCAATTAGCATGCCCTCAAGAAAAACTCAATGATGCCCATGATGCTGTAACATGGCTTACATCCAACCTCTCCGCAGGCATGCATTCAACATACAGTAAACAAAGCCTTAAGGATACTATAGTATGCAAAGTGTTCCATGAAGTGAAAGTGGATGAAGTGCAAAGGAGAAGTTGGCACAATTGCGAGAAAATTAAAGGAGTTCATGGTCTGCACAGCATATGGGGCTTTTCAATCAACCAACTGATTAAAATGAGAAAACTTTCTTTTTTCTGTAGTACGTGCATCATAGGGGATCATGACAATATGAGAACATTGCAACTGCAAAGACATGGGAGTGAGCTCAACTTTTTCCTCTATGTTCAGATGGAGTGACAAACAATGGAGAGACAAACGACTCGCAATAGTATGGGGAGAGTTTCGATGACCTCACTGACTATTTGGAAGAAGGGAATAACTTTGTAGTTTTTGCAGATTCTAGGGAGAACAAGGAAGGTGACCCATACTTTCTATTGCAGTGCACAAAACCTAAGTACAAGGTTGAGGAAAAATTTAAGGATAATTGAGGAACAACCTATGAGAAGTGGGATGTAGTAGTCAGAGCTTTTTGGCACAAAAAAACATCCGAGTGGACGCAATTACAAACTGCTACATAAGAGTCGACAAAGATGTATGTACTCTCATCTAGTAAGAGCTATTAAGTTCCAGGTGCAACCTCTGCCACAATGAAGGAAGGGCAAGAGTGTCTTCAAATTGGATTTAGACACGCATGAGCACATCTTGGGGTGTCTTGGAGCGATGGATGACGACGACTGAGATAGTACTAAGAAAATGTATGTAGTCTCATTGCAGGGAAACAATATGTCCACTTGTCCTACAAAATGGAATTTGTATTGAGACTGCTTCTTTTTAGTATATCCCAAACAACCACCATGCTGGTTTTATTAAATTGTTTTTATAAATTCCAAACGGTAAAACCCATGCTTGTTTTTAGTATATCCCAACAACCACCGCGATGGTTTCTCATAACGAATCCACACATCCTACAAATTCATTCATCTTGTAATAATATAAGCAAACCACTGCACTGGTTGGCTGTTCATATCCTAGTGCGAATCAACCACTGCACTGGCGATAATTTATCTTGGACTACTACTGTGCTATGCCTACACTACTGTTGTGCTATCCTAGAATTTGTTCCATGGTGCTATACTAAAACATTGCCCTTTAGATTGTTTATCGTTTTGTTAACCGTTAGATTTCATCCCATGCTTGCTTTTAGTATATCCCAACAACCACCGCACTGGTTTCCCATAACGAATCCATTCATCTTGTAATAATAGAAGAAAACCACTGCACTGGTGGCTCTTCATATTCTAGTGCAACCAACCACCACACTGGTGATAACTTATCCTACATTAATCCTGTGCTACTACCATGCTATCCCTACACTACTGTCATGCTATCCTAAAATTTGTTGCACAGTGCTAGTGCCCTTTAGACTGGGTATAGTTAACCATCAGATTTAAACCACCGGGCCACTTAAAACATTTAAGTACTAACATGGAAGAAGGCCAATACAAAATTAGGTATTACGAGCTTCAAGAAATGTCTACAAGATTTTTATTATTTCAAAACACGACATTTTGGTTTTTCAAGAAAATTCCAGACTCCCAATAATCTTATCAACCTCTCTATAGCAAGCATCTCCCGGCTCTTGAGGCCAGTCTGTTGCACAATGGTAGACCTATTCACATACTTGGATTACACTTTGCTTGCTTGAATTTGCCGACTTATACACCCATAGTAACTCCTCTTTTTGCTTGGAGTCCTCTTCATCCTGGTCTTTGGGGTCTATACGCGCCTCTATCATGTCCTGCCAAAAGAAACATACATCACGAGCTTGACAAGTACCTTAAAGGAGCAGAAAAAACAATAGCCAGGGAAATTAATATTCATCATTTGTGCCGACTCCAAGTAATAAACCCACCACCAAGGCATGTCCTCCTTGCAGCTATTTTCCTCCTTCTCCGGGTCTGTTTCTACGAGGATTTCATCCAGCATCGTTTTTAGATTGAACAAAAGAATTCCAAAGTCTTTTGGGTATGCCATAGATTTGTAGTAGGTGGATCGGTGTACAAAGTTTTCGGGCTAAATTTCATAATGGGCTCTTAGTTGTGTCTGCACTGCACTTAAATAGGGAGAGAGTTTATTGAGCCCGACCTTCTCATTCTTCAGTCTCATGTTAGTTGTCTAATCTAAATCTTTCATCTCACATTAGTTGTCTAATCGAAACTTTCATCTCACATTAGTTCACTAATCAAAATATTTCAGTCTCACATTAGTGATCTAATCGAAATCTTTCATCTCACATTACTTGTCAAATAAAAATCTTTCATCTCATTATTATCACTGCGCTGGCATGGATCAAAGGACACTATCTAGTCACATTGCCCAAGTAAACTCTGGAGAAGATCAACAATTCAATAGATTATACACAGATTACATAGATTACAATCTCATAGACTCCTTTACTTCAGATTACATCTCAAGGACTCCTTGTAAAGCTCCCTGATTGTAGGCTCAGCCCTCCTTGCTCCTTTTCGGATTGGGGTTGGTTCCTTCCTATAGGAGTCCGGTCCTTCCCTTCATGCCACTTCCTCTTTGAGCTTCATGGTTGCAGGCTCGGTCCTTCTTGCTCCTTTCTTGAAGGGGGCTAGCTCCTCCCTTCAAGCTCCTTTTCCTCGCAGTCTGATTTAGTCTGGCCTTCTTCAATTTGAGGTCCTTGTCTTTGAGATCTTTTGCCCAAATGGCAAATTGAACTCCATCATCTACTTTCTCATCATAGATAGCTATAGCAGGTAGGCACATTTGATTTGTCCATGACTTGGGCAATGGCAAATGGCATTCTCTACATAGTGATTTTGTATGCACAAACACTCCAAAGAAAAAAATGTGCATAGGGTGGTAGCATGCAGGCCATCAGATACAACAGTCATCTATGATGGGGGTATGGTAGACCATGCATTTAGGACCCTGCTGCATAGTAGGATAGGCATCCAATTTAACTATTGCGACCGTTAATACCACAGTCTTTCTCTCTACATGATGAAGTTGCTTCTTGATTCCTTCCTCCCTCATCCCAAGGCTGCGGATGTTCTCCATCATCTCTTTCCCTTTTTGCTCACTCTGTGCAACAACTTCATCTGAATCTCTCAGCATCTGTTGAAGCTGCATAAATTGCTCAAAAACATCTAAATGGGTGGTTTCCAAGACTCCCACTCTAGTTTGGAAATCTCACAGGATGATGGATTGCTTTTCATAACGAGTTCATAACTATCAAAAGCCATGGCAAAATCATGCAAACATCTATCCTGATCTTCTTGCAAGGTCTTGTAACTTGCTCTTTAGACTTCAAATAGTGTTTCAAAAAAACAACCCTCACCATGGCTACTGCAAATTGCTCCACCACAGGAGCTAGAACTAGCTCCACCATTGTGGCTAAAACTTGCTCCACCGTGGCTGCTCTCTACATCCTTCCTAGCTTGGGGAGCTGCCTTGTTGTCTTCTTCATCTTGACTACTCTCTATCCCATCCTTCCTGGCCTTGAAGCTCTCTCGCAATTCTTGCATCACCTTTCTAGTTTTTGCATTCTCCCTTTCTAGCTCCTCCATCATCTGATCTTTTTTAATGTTCAATGCATTCTGCATGTTGTAGAGCCATTTGTAAAGACCCTCCTTTTTGGCTCTGTGATCTTCAAGGTCCTTTTGCATCTTTTCTAGCTCCTTGTCTGCCATGTCCCCGTCATTTCTCACTTCTTCGAGCCTATCTCAGAGCTCCTTCATGCGCTTCTCTGCTTCTTCTCTTCTATGCCTTTCCATATCAAACAACTCTATAGTGGTCTCAGCTTGCTCTTGTGCTTGCAAGGCCCTTGCTTGTGCCTCCTCTAAGAGCCCCCAATCCACCCTATAAATGTCAAAGGCATGTAAAGGTAGTTAATTCATTACCATCCAAAACACACAAAAGATGACAAAATATGAAGAGGGGAGAGAAGAAGTCTCGATCTCTTGATCTCTCTCACACTCTCAAGCATCGCAATGCCTCAGCGGGAGGCAAGGGAGCTCTGATACCATGACAAAATATGAAGAGGGGAGAGGAAAAGAGTGGAGATGAGGAGAGAGGCCATAGCTAGAGAGCACACCACAAACGACTAACTGTACACTAGATTTAGTTGAAAATGTAGAATATATACAAACCCATTTAGGGTTAGGGTTAGGGGATCTAACCCTTTCCTTTATAGCACTCTATTAGGTTAGTGCTATGCACATATGATCACACAATGGTGCTATGCACACGTGATAACATGATGTTGAGCATGAACTCTCAACAAAGTGAACCATCACTAAGACCTTCCCTAAGGGGAAAGCCAATAAAGGGATGCCAAAATGGATATTTCTTTGGAATCCCTTGCAAGTAAAGATGTTTTTGTGCTCTCTCCCACACCCTAACAAGTATTCTGATAGGTGCATTAAGAATTGTTGATGCACCCATTGAAGGAAATGGAAGATGAGTGTAACGCCCTAAGTGAAGTGGTTATGGGTTTCACTATACATGCTCATGCAGATACAGAACACACAGAGACATGGATTGTAGAAATAACATCTCTATGGAATCCGACTATGTGCATAATGGAATGTTGGTAAATGGATATACAAGATGCAGATGCGGTTGCAACCACCAACTGCAAGGTTCCTTAGGAATTTGTGCTAACTTCGTGATAACCATGCACAATGTTGATGCCTTAATACATGGCACTCACGGTAGACTGTGCGGATCCACATTGAGTATTGTGGCCTGATTGAGAAGTCAGATTAGTGCAGTGCGAAGTGCATTACAATCGTTTCAGGGCTATTGGTCCTAGAGGAGTAGGAGGTCTGCCTAGAAGCGATCATGGCAGAAAAGCAGTCCAACTCCTTGGGGATTGCCTGAGCCACCCAGTCCTCAGGACTCATCAACCCATGGGACCCCTCAAAAGGGGGGACTGCTTTGAACCCTCTAATGAACATCTTGAAGACATGTTCTTTTACAAATAAAATACAAAAACAAGAAACACAGAATGAACTAAATAAGTAATAAGCAAAAAAGTAGAAGTAGAGAAGAGGAGTAGAGAAGAGTGTAGATTTATGTAAGTGTACATGATGAAGAACGAGAAGAAGAGAAAGTAAGAAGAAAAGAAGAGAAGGAAAGAGAGGAAAGAAATGGGAGAAAGAAGAGGGAATAAGAGAGGAAGAAAAGAGAGGAAACAAAGGGATAAGAGAGAATAAGACGGGAAACAAGAGAGGAATAAGAGAGGAAAGAAGAGGAAGAAAAGAGACGAATAAGAGAGGAAAGAAGAGAGAAGAGAGGAAAGAAGGGAAAGAAGGGAAGAAAAGAGAGGATACAAGGGGAAGAAAAGAGTGGAAAAAGAGGAAAGAAGAGGGAATAAGAGAGAAAGAAGAGAGGAATAAGAGAGGAAAGAAGAGAGGAAAGAGAGAGGAAAGAGAGGAAAGGAGAGAAAGAAAAGAGAGGAAAGAAAGGAAGAAAAGAGAGGAATAAGAGAGGAAAGAAAGGAAAGGAGAAAAAGAAAAGAGAGGAAGAAAAGAGAGGAAAGAGATGAAAGAAGAGGGAATAAGAGAGGAAGAAAGAGAGGAAAGAGAGGAAGAAAGAGAGGAAGAAAAGAGATGAAAGAGAGGAAAGAAGAGGGAATAAGAGAGGAAAGAGAGGAAAGAAGAGAAAGAAAAGAGGGGAAGAAACGAGAGGAAGGAAGAGGGAAGAAAAGAGGAAGAAAAGAGAGGAAAGAGAGGAAGGAAAGAGATGAAAGAGAGGAAAGAAGAGGGAATAAGAGAGGGAAGAGAGGAAGGAAAGCGATGAAAGAGAGGAAGGAAAGAGGAATAAGAGAGGAAAGAGAGGAAGGGAGAGAAAGAAAAGAGAGGAAAGAAGAGGGAATAAGAGAGGAAAGAAGAGGGAAGGAGAGGGAATAAGAGAGGAAAGAGACAAAGGAGAGGAAAGAAGAGGAAGAAAAGAGGAAAGAAGAGGAACAAGAGAGGAATAAGAGACGAAAGAGAGAAAAGGAAAGAAAATAGAGGAAGAAAAGAGAGGGAATAAGAGGAACACTATTGCAGATGAAGTGAGAACTATTTCGCAAAAATGAGAACTAAATGGAATATTCCTTTTTATACCATTAAAAATTGCCATTTTTAAATCCTTTTTTAAAACATGGCTTCCTATCATAAGTCCCAAAAAAAAAAAACACTGGAAAAATGGAATTCTTGACTTGACTGGATTTGTATGAGAACATAAAATTGAGCACATTCTCCATTAAACCAATGTACACACAAGGAAAAAAGCTAACATTATTGCAATTTTTAAAACAACATCATATGAAAATGAAAGAATAAGGTACCCATCATACAAAAGATCTTACAAATCATCATGTATTGCATCCTCATCTGTATCCACACCCCTAAGTTCCTCACTATCAGCATCATCATCACTAGGAGATGATGTTGATGATCCATCCTCCTCAGCACTATCTAGAATCACATTATCCTCATCCCTATGCAATCTTAATACTGCTTCTGACTGTCGTCGAGGAACTCTAGAAGAGGGTCCAACTTTATCAATGCATTTCTTTGAGGGAAGCTTTCATTTAATGATGCCAATTTTCTCCTTACAAAGATTCCCAGCATTGGTCAATCAAAAGTCATAAACAAGAATGCCAACCTGATCACTGACATGTGGTTGATTTTTTGCTCCTCTTCACTTTCCCCTACCACGAGTATTTGCGACCATTCAAGGGATTATGCTCAACCTAGAAAGAATTAGGCATTGATCTTTAAAGAACTCATTCCACCATCTTGTGTTCTCATCCCTTGCATATGTGTGGGCCTTCTCAATGAGATCCTTCTTTTCTTGAAGGCATCTATTGTAATCAATGTCTCTCTTTTGGCTTTGAGCCTATTGCACTTTTGATAAAGCCTCCAGTGGATCTTGCAAAGAAGCACAAATCATACGATCAGAAATGAAAGATAGAAATAGCAATCCATTCTCCGGTAGCCATGTTGGAGATGAAGAGTATTGCTTGGCATCCATATATGTTTTTCCATCTCTCATCTTTATGCAAAATTGATGCTAAAAGCTTAGATCGTTTAGCTATTGAATACATGTGTCGGATGAATTTGAACCATTCACAAACTTTCTAAAGTCAAATGTTTCTTTCAAGTGTAGCACATGAGGATGTGGTGTATATACTTCAGCTATAAGTGAAATCATTGTTGTTAAAGTGAAGGCATCGTGTCGCGCTAGCTTCTTTGAGAATGTGCTAAACATCTAATCAATTTGATCATGTGTGTGACCAACCAAGAGGAAACCAACTTTGACCTTAGTGAAGATACCTTTTTGCACCAACATATTCAAAAATGCAAGAAAATTTTGATTCTTGTTCTCTCTAGCCATGTTGTCCAATTGCAAATACAAGACGGAAGGAAGAGGCCCTTCCCATGTTGAAATTATATGATGAAGAATGGTGATTGTTAGATTGGCATCATTATGGACATTTGGATATGTAAAAAATACTTTTGATAAAAGCTGGTTGTTATATGTGCGACATTTGACAAGATGCATCTGGAGAAAATAATCCTCCTTCAAATCCTTTGGTACCCTAACAAAATGTGGGAGGCTGGTCTTTTTTTGGTCCATGCCATCAATAACAATCCCTAAGGATTTGTTTAAATTCTTCAGGCCCTTCTTCCTATGCTTTGTAAGCTTTGCATGTTCCAATGCTTGCTGTTCTCTATGCACCTTCAGAGCTTTATTTACTTGATTTGAAAGAACAATTTTGGTATTGAGAAGACTAAAACATTTGATATAAATTAGATGGACAATACATGAAATATTGAGCATGGAGGAGTACCTCTTTCATTCTTTGATTTTGCATTTTGCCTCCTACTCTTCAACTTTGCACATATGCTACATATCCCCATTCTAACCTTCGTTGGAATGGTCACATTGTTGAAGTAATTCTTCCATAACCTTGTGAAATGGCAATAGCTCGTGTGCTTCTCATTACTATTTAACATCTCATCTTTGTATACTAAGAATACTTCAAATCTTGTGTAGTTGTTGTCAGTTAAGTGTAGTTTGCCTATGGTTGGCATTACCTCTGCATGTTCCTTAAAATAAGTTTCCATCCATGAAACAACAAAGCTTCCACAAGGTCCAATCAACTTTCCATAATGGCAATTGCTCCATAGACCATCCTTCAAAGACCTAGATTGAATCCGTTGCAATCTATTGTTGCCAAGAGTGAGTGCATGCTTGAATACTCATCTACAAACCAATATATGGTCAAGGTAGTATTCAAACACATCTTTTGTAGTTTTCATGATTGATCTACATAGATAAGATTCTTGCTCCTCATTAAGACTGAGGTAGTCAGATCTCATGGACTTAATCTTCCCAACTTCTAGATGTCTCAAGCAACCATTCAACAATATACCTTAGATGTCTCGAAGAGTTGAGTTGCAGATAACAAGAATCTTTTTCTCCTCCTACCATAGCTGGAATGTCTTCTATTGATGTATAGAGTCACTTCCTGATGTACATCCATGTGATCATCATCACTATCCGAAGTGGCCCTTGTGCTCCGTTTACATGTTTTAGTAGCTGGTGGTGGATTCCTAGACATGACCTCCACATTTCCACATGAATGAAGGCTTGACTCATGTGGAAAGTTAATATCCTTGAGTGGTTGTGGCTCCAATGATTCAACATATGATTCCAATGATAACTCTAAGAGTAAGCAACCCTTGTTCTTATTTTTCATGGAGTAGGGAGACTCAATATATGATTCCAATGATGACTATTGCTGAAAATGATGATCATTGTTACTTGCCATATGCACAGGGGATTCCACATCTAGTGCCAAGAAGTTGGGGGTTTCCATTTTTCGGGCAAAAACCCCCGAGTAGACAAAAGGAAGGAGGGGTCAAAATATATAGGCTCAAGTCATTTTTGGGGAGCAAAAAATTCCAAATTATTTCAAGGAATATGTAAGTAAATATGAAACATTGATAAATATATATAGATATAAATATACATTTATATAATATACATATATAATGTCTAAGTGGTGACTTATTTTATGACTTTCAAAAATCCTTTCTTTTGCTTTCACCATTGCTTGGATCATAAAATTTTGAGCAAATATCCTCATTACAGTTCCTGAGGATGACCTAGTAAAAATAAATAGTACCTTTTTAATAGACCCTCTAAGTGTATTTTGCCAGAGGAATATGGTTTGAAGAGCTTGTCCCAACCCTATTCTACTGGCGAAATACCCTTGGAGAGCCTACGCAGAAGGGGTCATAACTTTTGCTCCTTAGCTTAGATTGAGGAGTTGTAAAAAGGAAAAATGTTCAAAATTTTATGATCTATGCAATGGTAGGCTTGAAACTATACTTTTTATAGTTATAAAAGAGAAAAATTAAAAATTTCAAGATGTATATGAGAGTTACAACTTCTTTCTAATTCATATTATGGTAGAAAGGAGTTCAATAGAGACCACATTTCCTTAAAAGTACTTAGGTTTAGAGAATTGGGAATATTTTTAAAATCCCTACCTTGCCTTCCCATATTTGATAATGCATTAGAGATTAATTTATGATTGATTATAATGGCTTCAAGTATGAGGTTTCCAATATCTTTTTCCTACTCATCCAAGGAATATGGTATACATTATTACATGAGAACTTCAAATATGGGATTGCTAAAGATTAGGGAAACTATTTTAAATTGATTGAATTACTAAAATCCTCAAAAGAGAGTATGGTAGGGAGGTATTTATAGGAGTTTCTAAAGTGTTCACTATTTGTTCATATATAGATGATGTTCTCTAAAATGAGGGTTATAATGAAAAATAAGTGAGTATATGGTTCCATAAATGAGAAATTAAGAAAGAATTGTATATTCCTTTGAGAAATATACAAGCATGGTTGGTGTAAAAAATTATTGCTCGGACTTTTCTGCTCGTAGGTTTTTGCTCGAAAACTGTGCACATCCCAAGAAGTTGGACTGGACCTGGCTCACCACATTTTGTGGTGAAGGAGACTCAGTATATGTGTCTAGCGAAGACCCATCCTTATGAGTTGAGGCTGATGGAGAAGTAGAATGGTAGCATGGAAGAGAACTAGTGCTCCTAGTCATTTGTTCTTTGAGAAATGAGGAGAATGAAAGAATCGAGGACAATGTAGATAACTTAAATGTGCTAAAGAGTGAAGGAGCATAGTTTTGGGACGTCTTAACCCTAAAACCCTAATTTTAGAATCCCTGGAATCCAAAAGTTTAATTCATTTTTTAAAAAGCAATTCAAATCCATAGAGTATATAATAGAGGCCCCACAAGCATAATGCCCATTTGCAATGTTCATCTATGCTCTTACCCACAAGACAAAACTTTGGAGCAAATTTGAGGATTGAATCATAGTGTAGAGCTTGATACTTCAAGAGAAAGATAATGGCCAAGTATGTATTTTCTATCAAACATTAGAGATTCCATATGGAATAAAAATATTCCTTTTTAAAAAGTAAATGTTTTGAAGGTATTGTTGTTCACATCTTTTGTTTATCAATTGAAAGAAATCTACATAATGTTAATGAAGTTATGACAACAATTGATAACATCATCAACTTGAGCCATAGCTTATGAATTAGAAACTCGATAACATCATTGAGTTGTGTCATGAATTATGAAGAAACTTGATAACATCATCAAGTTGTGTCATGACTTATGACAAAACTCGATAACATTGTCGAGTTGTGTCATCACTTATGACAAAACTCGTTAACATCATTGAGTTGTCATGTGTCATTTCTTAACTCGGTGCTATTATGAACAACAAATGACAAAACTCGATAACATCATTGAGTTGGTGAGGAAAACATAAGAAGTATGTTTGTGGAAGTTTAAATTTGATGTCCATCCCATGACAAGGGCATCTATATGTCTTGATAATAGTTAATGATGTTATCAAGTTATGTCATATGTTGAAACAAATAGCAATGAGATGTAATATGAGTTAGAATGAAAATTTAGAGCTATATCTATGCTAAGATTATTGCTTGGTTCTTGTAGGTCATATGTGTTGGTCAAATAGAATTTCCTTGTAGAAGGAATTGTGTACTAGGTAATGGCCCCCTAACCTTGCACCCAATTTTTGAGTACCTTATGCATCAAATTTCAACATCATGCAGGGATCAAATCATGCGAAGCATATTTGGGCATCATAGAGATGCTTGTGCTCTAAATTTTAAGCTAAAAAGCTCCCAAAACGGAGTCCTAAAGTTATGGCCATTTTACTATTTTTATATTTGTTATGATAAAATTCGATGATGTTATTGAGTTATGTCATAACTAATGACAAATGTCGATGATATTATTGAGTTACATCATAACTTATGATAATTCTCGATGCTGTTATCGAGTTCTGTCACAATCATGCCAAAATTTGATGACGTCATCGACTTTCCTCATAGCAATCGCTGCAACTCGAAGCTGTCATCGAAGTTAGGGTTGACTTATGACATGGATCAATGATATCATAGAATTTTGTTAGAATTTTTGAAATTTTTAAGGGTTTGCGGTACTTTTGGGGCAAAAAGAGGCAACGATCAAAATACTCTTTTTTGTAAGTTTTTCCTTGAATCGCCCCTCTTTTTTGCAAGGTTTTTTTTAAATCTCCTCTCTTAGAGAGTCACCTATAATCTTCCAAGCTTGATTTCTTGTCTCAGCCACATAAAACTTGCCTTGTTTCTCTCAAACTCCATTTACATCTTCTCATCTATCTCAAATCCCCAATCTCACAGAAGCTACCTTCTTCCATGCACAGGCTTCCTATCTCGTAAGAACAAAGACAAACAAATTTTGTTTTGCTGCCATTGCAGAAGAAGAACAAAGGCAAAGATATTTTGTTTTCTTTCCAAGAGCATGGCCAAGTACCTCTAATCATGTTGTGTTAAAAAGTCTTTCAAGTTTTGACATATGTTATGATAAAAAACTATGTTGTTATCGAGATTCATCACATAAATTATGACAAAACTTGATGATGTTATCAAGTTTTGTCATATATTATGATAAAAAACAATGATGTTATCAAAATTCGTCATAAATTATGACAAAACTTGATGATGTTATCAAGTTCTATCATAAGTTATGACTTTGTTTGATAACATCATCGAATTGGATCTTGCTTTCCATGCATTATTACAAAACACTTGATGGCTTCTTTTTTTATGTATTGGTATGCCTTCCTTTGACCCATGCTTAGACTAATTCTTTATGCAACCAACAATCTTCTCTCAACTTCAAATTGAAAATTCCTCCAATTACTAGGAATAAAGTGACAAAACATGTGTGCCTCAGGATCTATGGAGCATTCTAAGGTGGATGGAACCTATGTGGAAACATGATGAAGAGAGTGCTCATGACATGTATCTCAAGTCAATTAGGTTCCAAGATAGATTAGCTTGGACTCATAAAGAGAATCTTGAGATAGTGCAAAGTGCTTGATTTGATATTACTTCAAATGAACCTCCCTTTTATAGGTGAGGGTACTTACATCCATTTGCTTGCTCACATGTGGGATATCTCCTCCATGCCATGTGGCAGCTTACCCTTTGCTCATACCTTTGCTCTACAAGTGCTCATGGCACCACAACTCTCAACACCTCCCCTTGGTGCCATGATCCTTTGGCTACTGCAAGGTGGTCAGATGTGAGTTACATTCCATCACCTCCCCTTAGTGCATACATGCTACTTAAGGTGGTCAAGTGTGGCTTCTACATGTCAATAGCTCCCCTGGGTGCTTTCATAGCTACTCTCAGGTGGTCAGGTTTGATTACAAAACATAGGCAAGGTTGGCAAGGTTTTTGCTTTTCAATACATTCCATTGATGTCACCTTTTGGCTCATGGCTTGATAACGATGGCGTTTGCTTCTTTACTTGGTGTAGCTTCATGCATGATGCTTTGTTCTTCCATGTGCCTTGATGCTTTGTGTGGATGCCATGCTTCGGGCTATGGTCATCTCATGCACTTGTGCTTTTGGCATGCTTTCTGCATTCATGCGTTGCTTTATCATTTGTTGCAAAGGTCTTACCAATTCATTTCTTTCAATATTGGCAGTGTCTAATTGCATACATGATTCTGACATGACAGGCGCGTAGAGCTCAAAAAGACGATTACTTTTCCTTTTTGGAGCGTGTGCAAATTCTTCCTGGATTGCAAGTTATGGCTTGTCAACGATTCTGTGAAGAAGAGAGCCTTTGATGATGTGGCACAGGGATTCACATGCTGAATTCCATACTCTACTTAGCAAGGAACTCTGTGCTTAGGTGGCACTTAACTAAACCTGAACTTAAATCTAACCATGGTTTAGTGTGGGTTCACTTAACCATTGACCCAGGTTAGTTGAAAGAACCTTTGGTTAAGTTGGTTAACTATGGTTAGTTCTCTTATCTGCCACGTGTCTTAAGGTTACTAAACCTTGGAGAAGACTTTGAGGCTTATCTGCGACGTATGGAATCAACGAACGTGATCAACAAAGCAATGAAATTGACCGAGGAGAACGCAGCATGCCAAGGCGATCAGGAGCTTCAGAAGACGAAACAGGAAGACAGTTTACCGAGTTCACCAAACGGATATGTCGCAGAGTTTGGCTAGTTGGAGGAGAGTTGCTGGTCGGGTTATTGCAGGGGAGCGTCGGTGAGCTGATTCCGTCGGTTGAGCATAAAAGGAGAAGATTGTCCGCTGTGGGTGGAGTAGCACAACTGGAAGAGTCGCCTCAGAAGCTCTCGGAAGAGGCTAGGAGAGTTGTGCTGACGGGCAGAAAATGTTACATGAGCAGCTCGTTGCCCACCTCAATGAAGATGCCGCGACAGTAAAAACAGCTGTGGGAAGTCGCTAAAGGAGTTGGCGCTGATTGGGGTCTCTCCTCAGAGGTCATGATGTTGGACTCGTTGGGGAGACGGCTGTTTGAAGAAGGCACTGGTTGATGGGAGGCTAGAGCCGCCTTGTTGTTGTAGAGGCTTTTGAGTAGCCTAGAGCAAGCCTAGAGCTTCCATTCGGTCTAGCATTGGAGGCTCGATGGAGCCGTGGGCGTGGCGTTCGTTGAAGGCTGGGCGATGGAGAGGCTGTTGTTGGACCTTGTTATTGAAGGATCAGGAGACTTTAGAGGTGCTAGTTGTAGATAGGAGCTTTCATGGCCGAGAGCTTGTTGCTGCTATGATAGGATAGACTTGTCTCTCTTTCTCTCTCCCCTTGAGGATAAAATGGACTCTAACATCTCTTTCTCACAAGAACGGAATGATGAGAACTCTCATGGATTGGATGGACGGAAAATTTCACAAGAAGAATGAATCTAGATCTCTCTTACAACTCAAGAAACACTCTAAAGAACTCTCTAGATCTAAAACTAATCTTACCTATAACTAATCTAGGAATGGGAGCAATCCTAGTGAACTACTAATGAGCTAAACTAGGAGAGCTAAACCTATGCTCTGATACCATGACAAAACATGTGTGCCTCAGGATCTATGGAGCATTCTAAGGTGGATGGAACCTATGTGGAAACATGATGAAGAGAGTGCTCATGACATGTATCTCAAGTCAATTAGGTTCCAAGATAGATTAGCTTGGACTCATAAAGAGAATCTTGAGATAGTGCAAAGTGCTTGATTTGATATTACTTCAAATGAACCTCCCTTTTATAGGTGAGGGTACTTACATCCATTTTCTTGCTCACATGTGGGATATCTCCTCCATGCCATGTGGCAGCTTACCCTTTGCTCATACCTTTGCTCTACAAGTGCTCATGGCACCACAACTCTCAACATAAAGATGAATCACTAGAACCAGACAGTCCAATTCCAAGAAAGCGTACATATTCTCAAAAATCTAATCAAGGAAGGTAGCCTCATGATGAGTTTGACTCACCAATTAGTGGAAAGGGTATGAAGGGAAGGGCCCGAAAGAAGGTAGAGGACATTGAGTCTCCTCTTATTGGGAGAGGAAAAATCTCAAGGAAAAAGGAGGCAACATCAAGGCTATGTTGAGGCTGTGATCTAACACCTCCTCCCAAGAAGAGTGGTGCACATCAAATTAGCCTGCAATATGATTTACAAGAGGAACTGTCTCCCTTACCTAAAAAGAAGAGATAAAAAACACAATTGCAATCTTACTTAGAAGTATCTTCTCCTCACAGGGACATGGGAAAGAGTATAAGCCAAGAGCTTGCTATCAAGATTGAAGCAAAGGACATTTTAGATGAAGCAAAGCATTTCGAGAATGAACAATGGTCACTAACAAAACATGTATCAGGTACTCGAGTAGTCTTGATCATCTCAAGAAATATTTAAGGCATTTTTGAGTTTGGTACACCAAAACCCTTGGGTGTTCTTACGAGTTGTTGGTATGATGAGGATGACACTGATGCTATGCACTTCAGTCTTACAAATAAAGGGAAGGTATGTGATGTTGTTTTTATGGAGTCTCTTTTTAGTGAAGATGTTTTCGTCACAAAGGTCCCTGGTGCTGCTTTGGGATTTGGAGCTATAGACTCCGAGCAAAATAGAATAAGGGAAAAAATTCAAAGAGAAAATCTTGTGGACGTCAGGAATTATTACATACATATCAATAAGCTTCACCGACCTATTATTGATGATGACATTGGAACGAGAGTATTAGAAATCCTTGAACTTTATTTTAATTTATGCAAGCATGCACATTATAATAGAGCTTCTAAATATGGACTTTGATGTGTAGACAACCATTGTTGACCTTCACGAATGTGAAAAATGGTTGGTGGATGCAGAGAGCATCACTGTGAGGGGCAATGGTGACAATGAGGATGAGTCAGAGGAGGATCCTTGCTATGCTCAATCAGATGATGAGGTAAATGACTATGGCAAGGACTTGATCAACCTAACACTAACAAAGTAAACTTAAGAGAGAGAGAGAGAGAGAGAGGAAATTTCTAAAGAAAAAATCATAGTCACTATGCAAATTAGGAAATTGATACTTATGGTGAATCTAATGGACAAAACATGTAAATTATTATTGAAAGTTTGAAAGAAGAAGTGCACCTCATTATAGAATCAAAATACAAATGTAGTTACCTTGTCAACAACACAGTTTTACTATGTTAACACAATCACAAACCCATTCCCATTCCCATTCACGAATAGCATTTTGGACAAAGTAGTGGGGCATAAGACGCATTCCTTCACGGATGGGTATAAAAGGTACAATCAAATCCCCTTGGTCAAAGAAGATTGAGAAAAGACAACCTTTATTACTAATGAGGAGCATACCCAAGCAAGGTCATGCCAACTTTTGACATGAAAAAAATTACTCTACTGGGGTGTCCTCTTGAGCCTCTCTAGTATGGCATCTTCAATATTGATGTTGTGGACATGGTTGACAAGATCCCAAAACTGAACTACACATTTTGCATAGCTGTTGCTCCTGACATTTCGTGCGATTATAAACTAAAGGGATCAACCTTTGACCAAATCCCCTTTAACTATGAGCTATTGAGACAATTGCTCCAAAAATTTAAACAGGTAACAACAGCCCCACTTTGGAGGATTTTGATATTCCATTCTTGGAAGCAATCATCTGTAGTCGCAAAGGTCCTCATGCAAGAAACACATGCACTTGAATCAATGTGCTGGTAAGCATACTTATCTCTACGATAGTTTTCTATAATGTTTTCTCAACTTCAGCATTTATTATATATGTGTCCCAAAAGATTAATCTTTATGGCTAGTTTCTATAGGTATAAAACAAATCTCACCCATCTACTAGGAGAAAGGATGGTGAGTTGTTTTGAGATGATGACAATTGGGATGCATTGTAGAAAAAAGAATGTTTAAAAATTAATGTATTTAAGCATACTGCAACGGTGACAAGAAAGTTGTGTTTCTCACATCCATCCCATCATATGGTGAAACCATATCAAAAGCCCCAAAGGTTGATTAATAAGATGATATAATTATTCTCTTTTGAGAATGACTTCATCTTGGACCTCTTCTCTGGTTCCAGTACAACTATAGTTTGTGCTTTAAAGACGGGATGGAATTGTGTTGCAGTTGAGAAGGACCAAGGGCAAGCATCATTCATTCTCCAACAAATCAATGCCATGAATGATTTGCCTGATGTTGATCAGGAGGTGGGAGAGCTGCACAGTAGTTAATAGTGATCGGGTTCAAGCATCATCATCAGAGCCTCAACCTCCTCTTTATGATGAGGCTGGTGAATTTGCTAAGATAGAGCATGAAGCTAATGAGGACACTGGAATAGGTTTAACTATTGTACAAGAAGGAGAGATTGCTACCATTGTTGATAAGGCATGCATAGATTGTGTTGATGTTTAGTTAGACATTTGATTTTTCATATGAATTTTGACACATGGACATATTTTAAGATATAGAAATGATTTGGTGTTCTATTTGTAATAAGGATTTCCCATTTACTACATATTTCACATGGACTTCATTTGGTTTCTTTGTTATAATATAAAATAATAATATCTTTTACTTTCATTTGGTTGAAATTAAATTTCTATACCATCAATGATGATGAAATCTTAGGGTGACTTTGTGGATGTAAAATATTTATTGCAACCTACAAATAAATATTCATAATCACTACAAGGCATAGGCCATTTTCCGACGGAAATACCGACGCTTTTTACATTAAAATTTTTTTTTTTCACGGGCGCAAAGGTCGCTATAAAAGTCGTTAAAATCGTCAAAAAAGGAGCGTCGCTATAAACCGTCGCTATATAGTGACGCTAGGAATCGTCGCTATATAGCGACGATGAAACGTCGCTATATAGCGACCATGTAAACGTCGCTATATAGCGACTCTGATAATCGTCGCTATATAGCGACACTGGTAAACGTCGCTATATAGCGACGATTAACAGAAGCTAAAAAAAAGGGTTAGTGGGGCTAAACAGGGCTTCCTTTTGGCCCTGTTTAGCCCCACTAACCCTTTTTTTTTTTTTGTAATTACAAAATAAAGTTTTTTATAACAAAATTTCCCTTGCTTGCAGGGTGATACAAAATTGTTCTTGTGAACGATGAGGAAGAAATGCATATACATATACAACTGAGTTTGAAACAAAATTACCCTGTGAAAGGGCGATACAAAATTGCACTAACGAGCGAATATACAAAATCCTACTACCACTACTAATCCGAATCCGAATCCGAATCCGAATCGTCTTGTTGGGCTGTTCCCTGGTCCCCGGCACCTGCATCTTCTCCCTCGTCCCCGACACCTGCATCTTCTCCCTCGTCCCCGACACCTGCGTCCGATCCTTGCCCCTGCTGATCGCTCGTCTCTGATGATGGGACGCTTGAGCTTTGACCCTAAGAGTGAACCATATAAATCGAAAATTAGATTGGAACTTAAATTAAAAAAAGTGAGATTACAAGTAGGAGTAAACTTATACCGTGCGAGCAGCCACCTCAGCCCAATCGACTGTCGCTCCCATTGCCTCTTGCTCAATGAACCACGGCTTGCTTCCTATCCGAAATGCGCGCCGCATCTCTGCATCCGTAGGAAGACGACCCATCGCAGCTTGCTGTGGATCCAATTTACGAGAGTTAGAGTTAGCTAAAGTTCATGTAATATGTAAGTAAAACAAATAGAACAATAGATTAAATGGAAAGAAGTAAACTTACCACGGTTGCCTCGAATGCATACCGTCCGCCTGCGCCAAAGTGCGAAGTACCTACGACGTCCAGCCGTCTCTTCGCAGCCATCCTCTGACCCTCGAACATTTCGGGATGGTCCCTATGTTGCTTCTTGAAGTACTTCCAATCAGCTTTGTCTGCCCAGCTGGGTTTAGCCAACCCCTTTGTAATGGAAGTACGCATGGTTGATCTGCGATGCTTTAGGACCAAACCCATGCGCTCGAGCATATAATTGTTATTAAACTCCACATTTGGCGGATTAGGATATCTTTGTTTTAACTCATCGATCACCGCCTGCTTCTTTTGGGCATCTTGATACCGCCAATCGATATTTATGCCGCTCTTGAAGTGATGACTCATCAACCGCCTCATGGCGGCCATCACTGCTTTGCCCTTTTTGTCTTCTATTATCTCTCCGGCAGATGTCCGCGGCAGATGTGATTTGATAGGAGAGATCCCCTGATGAGTAAGGGGGACTGACGGTAGCAGAGTCTGAAGGAGTGGAAGCTGCCCGACCGCTTCCGGATCGAGTTCCGGATCGAGGAGTAGGAGAGGGAGTAGGAGAGGGAAAGGGACCTGACTGATACTGTGTCTCCGGACCAAGTGGAGACCTAAAGGAGCGTGAGTGTGCTGACTCGTCTACATCTCCTGAGTCAGCACAACATGAGCTGCCCATCCTACTCTTCCTTCCCTTGCGGGAGGCATGCGCAGGTGATGATCCCGCGGTCGAAGGGGCGCGAGGGGATGGCTGGGCTGTACGTCCACCCGTCGGTGTAGGGGAAGGAATTGCGGAGGTCCTCTGAGAGAGCAGAGAGAAGAATCTCGCTGCCTCCTCATCGCTCATCTGCGCTACAAACTCGTCGGGAGTCCCAACAAAGCCATGCGCGGCTAGCAAAGGAGTCCCCTGAGGGGTAGTCGCAGTGCTACGTGGAAGAGGGGTCGGACCAGGGGCAGTCACAGTGCTAGGACCGAGAGGAGTCGGACCAAGGGTAGTCCTCTGGGTAGAATCAAAGTCCTCTGGAGCATATAGATCGTGAGCTCTCCTCCTGCGAGGCTGTCCGTACTCGTCCGATGAGCGACGTGATCCCATGTCTAACATAGACACAAACACGAAAACAGAAAACAAATAAACAAACATGAGCATTCTCATAGGCATAGGCATAGGCAAGAGGAAAGAAGAGGGAAAGGAAAGAAGAGGGAAAGGAAAGAGGGAAAGAAGAGGGAAAGATAAGAGGGAAAGAAGATGTAAAGGAAAGAAAAGAATGAGAATGAGGAAATAGAGAATGAGAGAAGGGGGAAATAGAGAAGGGGAAAGAGATGAGGGAAAATAGAGAAGGAGAGAATGGGGAAATGAGAGAAGGGGGAAATAGAGTGGGAAATAGAGAATGAGCTTATGCAGAAATAAAGAATGAGCTTATGCTTCTCTCATTCTCTATTTCCGCATAAGCTCACGCATAAGCATGAGCTTATGCGGAAACTTAAGCATAAGCTCATGCACATGCATGAGCATAAGCATGAGCTTATGCTTAAGCATAGGCATCGGAAATAGAGAAGGAGCTTATGCATAAAATAGAGAATGAGTTTCCGCATGCTTATGCTCATGCGGAAAGAGAGAAGGAGCTTATGCAGAAAAAGAGAAGCATAAGCTCATGCTCATTCTCTATTTCCGCATAAGCTCTTGCGGAAACTTACGCATAAGCTCTTGCGGAAACTTACGCATAAGCTCATGCGGATATAGAGAAGGAGCTTATGCGGAAAGAGAGAAGGAGCTTATGCAGAAAAAGAGAAGGAGAGAAGCATAAGATTCTCTCATTCTCTATTTCCGCATAAGCTCTTGTGGAAACTTACGCATAAGCTCATGCTCATGCATGAGCATAAGCATGAGCTTATGCTTATGCTTATGCTTATGCTTAAGCATGAGCTTCTCTCATTCTCTATTTCCGCATAAGCTCTTGCGGAAACTTACGCATAAGCTCATGCTCATTCTCTATTTCCGCATAAGCTCTTGCGGAAACTTACGCATAAGCTCTTGCGGAAACTTACACATAAGCTCATGCGGATATAGAGAAGGAGCTTATGCGGAAAGAGAGAAGGAGCTTATGCAGAAAAAGAGAAGGAGAGAAGCATAAGATTCTCTCATTCTCTATTTCCGCATAAGCTCTTGCGGAAACTTACGCATAAGCTCATGCTCATGCATGAGCATAAGCATGAGCTTATGCTTATGCTTATGCTTATGCTTAAGCATAAGCATAAGCATAAGCATAAGCTCATGCTTATGCTCATGTGGATATAGAGAAGGAGCTTATGCGGAAAGAGAGAAGGAGCTTATGCAGAAAAAGAGAAGGAGAGAAGCATAAGCTTCTCTCATTCTCTATTTCCGCATAAGCTCCTTCTCTTTTTCCGCATGAGCTTATGCTTATGCTCATGGGTGAGCATGAGCTTATGCTCATGTTTCCGCATATGCGGAAATAGAGAAGGAGAGAAGCATAAGCTTCTCTCATTCTCTATTTCCGCAGGAGCTTATGCGGAAAAAGAGAATGAGAGAAGCTTATGCTTCTCTCCTTCTCTATTTCCGCATATGCGGAAACATGAGCATAAGCTCATGCTCACCCATGAGCATAAGCATAAGCTCATGCGGAAAAAGAGAAGGAGCTTATGCGGAAAAAGAGAATGAGAGAAGCATAAGCGGAAAGAGAGAAGGAGCTTATGCGGAAAAAGAGAAGGAGCTTATGCGGAAAAAGAGAATGAGAGAAGCATAAGCTTCTCTCATTCTCTATTTCCGCATAAGCTCATGCGAAAACTTGCATGAGCATAAGCTCATGCTCATGCATGAGCATAAGCTCATGCTTATGCTTATGCGGATATAGAGAAGGAGCTTATGCGGAATGAGAGAGGAGCTTATGCGGAAAAAGAGAATGAGAGAAGGAGCTTATGCATAAGCATGAGCATAAGCATAAGCATAAGCTCATGCTTACATAAGCTCATGCGGATATAGAGAAGGAGCTTATGCGGAATGAGAGAAGGAGCTTATGCGGAAAAAGAGAATGAGAGAAGGAGCTTATGCGGAAAGAGTGAAGGAGCTTATGCGGAAAAAGAGAATGAGAGAAGCATAAGCTTCTCTCATTCTCTATTTCCGCATAAGCTCTTGCGGAAACTTACGCATAAGCTCATGCTCATGCATGAGCATAAGCATGAGCTTATGCTTATGCTTATGCTCATGCATAAGCATGAGCATAAGCATAAGCATAAGCATAAGCATAAGCTCATGCTTATGCTCATGCGGATATAGAGAAGGAGCTTATGCGGAATGAGAGAAGGAGCTTATGCGGAAAAAGAGAATGAGAGAAGCATAAGCTTCTCTCATTCTCTATTTCCGCATAAGCTTATGCGAAAACTTACGCATAAGCTCATGCGAAAACTTACGCATAAGCTCATTCTCTATTTCCGCATAAGCTTATGCGAAAACTTACGCATAAGCTTCTCTCATTCTCTATTTCCGCATAAGCTCTTGCGGAAACTTACGCATAAGCTCTTGCGGAAACTTACGCATAAGCTCATGCGAAAACTTACGCATAAGCTCATTCTCTATTTCCGCATAAGCTTATGCGAAAACTTACGCATAAGCTTCTCTCATTCTCTATTTCCGCATAAGCTCTTGCGGAAACTTACGCATAAGCTCATGCTCATGCATGAGCATAAGCATGAGCTTATGCTTATGCTTATGCTTATGCTTATGCTCATGCATAAGCATGAGCATAAGCTCATCCTTATGCTCATGCGGATATAGAGAAGGAGCTTATGCGGAATGAGAGAAGGAGCTTATGCGGAAAAAGAGAATGAGAGAAGGAGCTTATGCGGAAAGAGAGAAGGAGCTTATGCAGAAAAAGAGAATGAGAGAAGCATAAGCTTCTCTCATTCTCTATTTCCGCATAAGCTCTTGCGGAAACTTACGCATAAGCTCATGCTCATGCATGAGCATAAGCATGAGCTTATGCTTATGCTTATGCTTATGCTTATGCTCATGCATAAGCATGAGCATAAGCATAAGCATAAGCATAAGCTCATGCTTATGCTCATGCGGATATAGAGAAGGAGCTTATGCGGAATGAGATAAGGAGCTTATGCGGAAAAAGAGAATGAGAGAAGCATAAGCTTCTCTCATTCTCTATTTCCGCATAAGCTTATGCGAAAACTTACGCATAAGCTCATGCTCATGCGGAAAAAGAGCTTATGCGAATGAGAGAAGGGGGAAATAGAGAAGGGGGAATGAGAGAAGCATAAGCATAAGAGAAGTGAAAAGAGAGAGGGGGAAAGAGAGAAGGGGGAAAGAGAGAATAAGAGAAGAGGGAAAAAAGAGAAGGGGGAAAAATGAGAAAAAGAGAAGGGGGAAGAGAGGGTTCCTACGCCCATCACTGCAGCTAGCGCTTAAGGCGCTAGCTGCAGGCCAATGCAAATAACAAAAAGCTTAAATGGAAAGAAGAGGAAGCACTTACCTGTAAAAGTATGTCCCGCTCGGTGTAGTGGACTGGGTCCACGAAAGAGAGAGTATGTCCCGCTCGGTGTAGTGGACTGGCCCTACAAAAGAGAGAAAACAGCCCATTTTTTCGAATAAGATGTTAGTGGAAAGAGGAGATCACAAAAGCAACTTCTTGAAAGGAGACAAGGAAAGAGAAGATTGAGGAGACAAGGAAAGGAGGAGATTGAGGAGAAGAGAAGGAAGAGAAATACAAGAAGAAGAGGTGAGTTTCTTTCTTTCTTTCTTGAAATTTCGTTTTTTGTTTGAATCCTTTCTAATCAAGCATGAAAACTAGTTTAAAACTTTAGCAATACAAGTAGAAACACTCACAAAACCAAAACTAACAAACAAACAACCTACATTGTTGAAAAAACTCACCTTTTGAAGAACTTTCCTTCTGGAAACCAAAGAGGGAAAAAGGAGAGAGAGGGTGCACAAGAGGTAGGAGAAGGGTGAGGAGTGGGAACTAGAGTAGGAGGTTGCTTGGAATAGATGGGAGGTCAGTGAAAATAGGTGGGAGGAGATTTTGGGGAGCTTACTTGAGAGATTAGGAAAGCTTTGAGCAAAACACCGCGGGATTCGGCGTTTCGGGTTTTAACCCACAGCGTCGCTATATAGCGACGCTTTTTCGTCGCTATATAGCGACGCTTTTAATTGTGCTTATGTTTTGGTTTTATAAGTGTAGATGGAAGGGACGAGTGGAAGCTCATCCGATGATGCGCCAACGCCCGGGAGCACGAAGTGGCTTACGGAGAGGTTATATTGTCATTGCACTCATTGCAAGCGAGAAGTACGACATCAACGTCGTATTATCATGCGCCACTTGCGGATGTATGGGGAGGAGCCGGAACCAATACCCCCCGTTGGTGTTGCACATGTTGATGGATCATCGGTAAGTCAAAGCTATTTAAGTTCGCAATCTTATTGTATACCCGGAATTAGAAGATCTTCTATTTACACGAATGAGCTTATGACAGGATGATGAGGGTGACGAGGGTACACATATACCTTCTCACTTTCAACAAGACTATAGTCTCCCGGATGACGACGAGGGTATGGTCGACATGATGGATTCCATTTTTAGGGGCACTACATCCCACGTACACATGATGTCAGAGTCTGAGGTGAAAATGCGAGAGTTGCAATCAACACAATTGTACGAGGGTGCCAGGATGTCTAAACTACGTGCTTGTCTCTCAATCTTGAATCTACAAGTACAATATGGGTGGTCGGATACAAGTGTCTCGGCCTTAATGAGGTTAGCCCTTGCATTAATTTGATTGACTCATTATTTGGATATTGTTTGTTTTGAGAATCATCATTTGGATAGTGTCTTTGTCATAGGTTGCTCCAAAAGATGTTGCCTGTACCAAATACCATGCCCGCATCAAGAGATGAAGCGAAAAAGATGCTAACAATGGTGGGTATGGATTATGATACCATCCATGCTTGCCGTAATGATTGTATTCTCTTTCGTCGTGAGCATGGAGATTTGACTAGTTGTCCAAAGTGTGGGGAACAACGATATAGAGATGACTTGCAGGGTGAGAGGATACCGGTAAAGGTCTTAAGACACTTTCCCATCATTGCAAGAATACAACACATGTTTCGATGCAAATCCATAGCGGAGTTGATGACATGGCATGCATCTCATCGGTCCACTGATCACACATTGAGGATTCCCGCAGATTGTGCGGCTTGGAAGCACATAGATAATCAGTGGCCGGACTTTGCGAGCGAGCCACGCAACTTACATCTTGGGCTAGCCATGGACGGCGTGAATCCTTTCGGGTTACGCTCGACATCTTGGTCGACATGGCCCATAGTCGTGGTGAATTACAATATCCCACCATGGCTAACAATAAAAAAGGGACACCTCATGCTTGCACTACTTGTGCCAGGAAAGTACAAGGCAAAAAACATGGACGTGTACATGGCACCTTTGATAGAGGAGTTACAAATATTATGGAGAGGAGTGCAGGTCTTTGATATTTCCAGAGCTCCTAGGCATACCAATGATATTTTAGTCAGGGGTATCTTGATGTGGACCATGCATGACTACCCAGGATATGGAGAGTGCGCAGGTACGTGGTTATGTCTTTACATGTTCAATGAGGGATTATGCTTTTTTTACTCTCTTTTGCACGCATGTCTTGTACTAACATATTCATGCACGCGTGCAGGGCTTGTTACAAGTGGGTACCATGCTTGTCCTGTTTGTGGACCCGCTCTGAAATCGCTTGCACGCTACTCCAAACACATGAGGAAAAATGTTTATGAAGGTCATGCTCGATACCTTCCGCTCGACCATCTCGCACGTGGAGGTCAGCTTGATCCACCACCATCATATTTGAAGGCAAGTGATTGGATTCAAGCTTGGAGGGAGAATGGAGAGGAACCTCCTCCTGGTATGAAGAGGCTATCGATCTTTCACGAGCTTCCTTATTGGGGTCAGTTACAAATCAATCATCTCTTGGATCCCATGCATATCTTTAAGAATGTGGGGGCTACCATTTGGGCACACTTGGTTGGTTCCAAGGACTCGAGAGGAGTGCGAGAAGACTTGCGTGCTATGAATAGGATGTCTCGTTTGTGGCCCCAAGTGCATGCTTCAGGAAAAGTTATCCTCCCGAAAGCAACGTGGATCCTCTCTACGAGGGAGGAGGCAGCGATCAAGGCAGACATTGCCTCTTTTCAAACACCGACAGGGTACATGCGTTGCTTGAAAGGAGCATTTTCAAAGGACAATAAGCTTAGTGGCCTCAAGTCCCATGATTGGCACAAGGTCTTACAGGTATTCTAAGTAGAACTAGTGTACCGATAATAGTGATGCATTAGCATAATTATTATTATGTTATATTGTTGACATGATTTCATTGTTGCTTTGATAGTTCATCCTTCCAATTACAATAAAAGGGTGCTTACAAGAAGATGTTAAAAATGCTATATTCAAGATCTGTGGTATTGTGAGGTATGCTTACTATCAATTCGCATTATGTATTTTCTTCATGGACATGTGAAATAGGTGGATATCTCAAATATCTTACATATGCATGGACATGTGAAATAGGTGGATATCTCAAAAAGAGATCTCTATATCGAGCATCGAGAAGGCTAGGGTGGAATCCATCGAAGCCGTATGCTTGCTTGAGAAGCACTTTCCCTCAAGCATTATGACAACTCAAGTCCACTTGCTTGTGCACATAGTTGATGAGGTGGCTATAGCAGGTACCGTTCATAATCGATGGATGTTTTTTCTCGAGCGGTTTATGAAAACTTTAAAGGGGTTTGTAAGACAAAGAGCAAGACCAGAAGCAAGCATGGCAGAGGGATGTCTTGTGCAAGAGTCATTAGTATATATCACAGAGTTTCTTGCATCCACGGATCCTGATATGCCGCAAGCTTGGCACAACAAGGATGATGATCGCATCATTGGCGAGGTCCCCCAAGGAAAAGGGATTGAAAGAAAGATGAGCGAAGAGCAAATGGAGAAATTCAATAAGTTTTGTATCCTCAATAGCCTTGAGATGCAGAAGTGGATTGAGAGATATGAAGTGGCCAAAGCAGAAAGAATAAATGCAAGGACGAGATTTAGAGTAATGTACAGGCGATCACAACCATATCCACGAGATCTGGCTCTTCTCCCTACTCACATGTCACTTGATTGGCTACAACTAGCTATACGTAAAGCCGAACGTGATGGAGAGACAATAAACGAGCGCGAGCGGGAGTTATCATCTGGATGTATGGTGCATGTAAGTTTCTTATCTCTTCATGTAATTAAGTAATTATTTGTGGTAATATATGCTATAAAATAGGTGCATCTTCATTGTTCTAATGATGCTCTTTTACAGTACAAAAAGTACAGTGCATTATGGTCATATGGACGACATTTTCGCGTAGAACGCATCGATTGAAAGAGAGTCACGTATGATTGTGGAGTCATGGCTAACTTCACACAAGATAGCCGAGCAAGTGCTTCGGATACCAATCTTCTCTCCTCACAGTTGGATTATTGTGGAACCATACGCGACATCTATGAAATTGATTTCAGACGATTTACTATTTTCATTCTTGATGTAAAATGGTTTAGAACTACTTACAACGGTCCCCATGCGACTGTGAGAAAAGATGGTAGCGGTCTCTTTGCAATAGACTCCACCAAACATTGGACCGATGAAAGTGATACTTTTGTTCTTCCCGAGCACTGTGAGCAGGTGCATACTAATGATTTAATTAGTCGAAGCTTTCGTTTTTTAAGTCCATTGATATATATATAATTGACGACATTTGGCACGTGATTTTTCATCTTCAATATAGGTGGTTTTTCATCCGGATCGTTCTGATCCAAGATGGTGGTACGTGATCCAAGTTGCACCACGAAGTAAGCAGATTTTTGAAGATCGAGATGTGGATATGGAGATGCCACTACCAATGCCGGATCCAATTGATGAATCTAGCGAAGAAGATGTAGATCACCATATGAGGCAAGAGGAAGATGCGCATAATGACATCGCACGGAAGGAGGATGGGGATCACGATATTGACGAGGAAGACAATAATCGTCAAGATCAATCACCACACTTAAGCTTAATTGAAGAAGATGATCAAATACTTTTAGGTGAACGTATGATGCTAGAGTACGATGATGATATAGGAGATCAGCTCGGTATAGAGTTGGAGATTGACTTGCTTGGCACCTTAGACTTGGCTCAAGATGAAACAGTTGATGTAAATGCCCTTATTTAATTTGATTTTTCTCATCTCAAACTTGGACATGAATATATGAGCTTCAAAGGCTTGATGTACATGCTCTCATTTTTTAATTCTCTATGAGCTCAAACATGTATGAAAATTTAAAAAATTTTGTCATTGGAAGAAAATAAATTTTAATTCTAAAAAAAAAAAAAACCCTCTCTGTAAAACGTCGCTATAATATAGTGTCTCAGTGTCGCTATATAGCGACCTTTAAAAGTCGCTATATAGCGACGTTAGTAAAAGTCGCTATATAGCGACGCTTAGTAAAAGTCGCTATATAGCGACGATTTACGACACCCGATTTTTATACCGACGTTTAACGCAAAGCGGGCGCGAATCGTCGGTACGTAAACGTCGCAATAGGATGCGTGTGTAGTAGTGAATCTACATGTGTTTTAAAGATCATATTCATGTGTAGTCAAGTATGAAAACATAAGTATATGTATCTAGTGCATCTTAAAAAGTTGCATTACACTTCTTAGAATCGATTGTTTTTGGAGATGGGCCTATGAGAAAATAAATTACTTTTAAAAATTGGCCAATGAGATCCTAGGATTTTGAAGAGAATCTTTTTTGAGAAGCCATGCAATGTTCTCACTTCATCCACAATAGTGTTGAGGAAGAAAAGAGATGAAAGGGAGGAAGAAAAGAGAGGAAAGAAGAAGGGAAAGAAGAGAGGAAAAGAGAGGAAGAAAAGAGAGGAAGCAAAGGAAAGAAGAGAGTGTAGATTTATGTAAGTGGAAAAGTGCTCTACACTTTTCCAAGGAAGAGAGAGATGAAGAGAAGAGAAGAGAAGAAGAAGAAGAAGATAAAGTAAGAAGAAAAGAAGAATGGAAGAGAGAAGAAGAGAAGTAAGAAGAAGAAGAAGAGAGAGTAAGAAGAAAAGAAAAAGAGAAGAAGAGACGTAAGAGAGAAAGAAGAAAAGAAGTAAGAAGAAGAAGAAGAGAAGTAAGAAAAAAAGAGAGGAAAGAAGAGGAAATAAGAGACGAAGAAAAGAGATGAAAAAGAGGAAGAAAAGAGAGGAAAGAGATGAAAGAGAGGAAGAAAAGAGAGGAAAGAAGAGGGAATAAGAGAGGTAGGAAACAAGGAAATAAAAGAGGAGGGTTTCCTACACCCAACACGTTTTCTAGCACTTAAGGCACTAGCAAATGACCATTGTAACATGAAATTAAAAAAAGGGGATACTAAAAAAAGATGACTATTACTTGGAGCTCAAGAAATCCCAATAGGCTCGAAACACGAGAATGTAGGTACAATAAGTTCCCCTATAAAATAAAGTAAAGAGACCATTTGTTATAAAAACTAGTAGTGAAGCAAGACCAAGTGGGAGCAACAAAGCAAGGGGAACTCCTTCTGCGAGCAACAAAGCAAGGGGAACTCCTACTACAAGCAAAAAAAGAGGTATGGTTCTTTGGTTCCGTCTTACCATTCAATTTGGATATTTTTATGCAAAAGAGAGAGAAAGTAGAGGAAAACTTAGGGAAAGTTAAGGGAAACCATAGCAAATGAAAATATTAGGATTCAAAAACCTAGAAATGCAAGAAAAAGTAAAGAAACACATACCTTGGAGGTAAAGAGAGGAGGGCCTTTGTTGCAAGACTTGGAAAGGGGGAAGGATATTTGTAGAGAGGATGGAGAGGTGGGAGATGGGGAGGGAGATTTGTATGTAAGGAGGGAAAGGGGGGTGGAAAACGATGCAGTAGGAAGGGTAGGAGCAAAGAATAGGCATCGTGGATTTGCAAAATAAGAAGAGAGGCATCGCGGCTTTTGCCATTTTTAGCCAGGAATCATCGATATATCTCGACACTGTGCAATGGTATATTCTGACATTCTGTATTGCAATTGTCATAATATACCGGCGATTGTAGGGTTACACATAAGGGGGTTACTTACCGACGCCATTAGGGCCAATTGTCGGTATATTATCGGTAAAAAAGTTGGTGGTGGACGTAGTGGATCATCGGTAAGTAAATGAATGGTATTTAAGTACATGATCATGGACATATCATGCAGTGACCTTGTATTCACCCTTGTATTTGACCATTGTACAGGATGAGGAGGACGATGAGGGAGCACGTGCACTTGCACACATGGAGTCTAAGGGTGATGTGTCAGATTTCATGAACCTATGCACCATGCATGTGCACAAATGGATAATTCCGCATGCCCCAACCATTGAGATGTTTTTTTATTGATATGAAACTTTACAAGGACATGAAGCCTGCGTGTAGGGTTGCATGGCCTTTTGACACTTGACCATTCCATGATGGTCCTCACATGCCAATTTCATGCACCTGTGCACCATGCATGTGCACAAATGGGAAATTCTACATGCCCATCCTTCCAAATGTTCTTATATCAATAAAAAACCTTGTGAGGAAATGAAACACGTAAAAAGTTACATAATCGTCTATCACTTGACCATTCCATGATGGTCCACACATTTGATGGTCCATACATGTGATTGCCATGCACAAAATGGGGAATTGCACATGCCCACCAACCTAAATGTTTCTTGATTGACAAACTACTTTGAGAGGACATGAAATTTACTCCATTTAACACCCATGCATGGTCGCATCGGCCATTTGATATTTGACCATTTCATGATGGTTCAGAGATGCAAATTTCATGCACTATGGGGAATTTTGTATGCCCACCCATTTAAATGTTATTTAATTGATATGAAACTTTGTAAGGACATGAAATCTACTCTAAATCCTAGTTGTACAAAGTTGATGGCCATCTAACTCTTGAGCATTCCTTGATGGGCCACATATGTGAATTTCATTCACTCATGCACCATGCATATGCACAAATGGGAAACTTTATGAGGACATGAAAACTACTTTAACAAACACCCATGTAAACATGTGACACTTTGGACATTCCATAATGGTCCACATATGCAAGTTTCATGAATGCATGCACCATGGGTGTGCATAAATCCAGAGTTTGCATGCCCATCTACCTAGATGTTCCTCGATTGATCCAAATATTTGTGTAGAAAAAAAACTTTCTCTAATTAACACGCTTGCAAACTTCCACAGTTGTCTAACACTTGTCCATTCGATGATGTCCACATGTGATTTTTATGCACCCATGCACCATGTAGGTGCCATGATCGGGAATTCTGCATTCCTACTCACAATTTTCTAATCAATATGAGACTTTGCAAAGACATGAAAGCTACTCTTATTAACAATACTGCAAAGTTGCATGGCCATTTGACTCCACCATTCCATGATGGTCCATTCTCAAATTTATATGAAACTTTGTGAGGAAATAAAATATCCTCTAATTACTACCTTTACAAAGTTGCATGGCCATTAATTTCTTGAGCATTCCTTGATGGCCCACAGATGTGACTTTCTTGCATCTATGCACCATGCATTGTGCACAAATTGAAAAATTTTCGTGTCCAACCTCCCCTACCGATGTGAAAATTTGTGAGCACATGAAAAATAATTTAACACCCATGAAAATTTGCATGGCCATGTGACACTCTGGACATTCCATGATGATTCACAAATGAAATTTCATGCATGTATACACTACACATGTGCACAAATGGGGAATTTTGCATGCCCACTGACCTCTATGTTCCTCGATTAATACAAATCTTTGTATAGAAATAAAATCTACTCTAATTAATGCCCTAAAAATTTTTCAAAGCCATCTAAGACCATTCCATGACGTCCACACATGTGAATTCCATGCACCCATGCACCATGTAGGTGCACAAATGGTGGGGAATTTCGCATGGCCACTCACACTATGTTTTTGATGGATATGAAACTTTTCAAAGACACAAAACCTACTCTTATTAACAATTATGCAAAGTTTCATGGCCATTTGACACTTGACCATTCGATGATGGTCCACATGCAAATTTCATACACCTATGCATCATGGATTTGCACAAATGGGAAATTGTGCATGCCCATTTACCTATATGTTTCCCGATTCACACAAAACTTTGCGAAGAAATGAATATTACTCTAATTAACCCCCTTACAAGGTTGCATGTCCATCTCACATTGAAGCCAAGCGGTGAGCCTGTTTTCCCTATCTGCCGTAACCCAACACCTTAAATCAAGCAAAATGAAACAGAGCTAGTAGTTTACTAATGAAAGTGGTCTCTCGATGTGAGGCCAAAAACTAGCTTCTTGACCGCCACAAGAACACCATATGATTGGCTGAGAAGGATGAACCTTTAACACCAGTTGCAACAAAGGCAATAGCACATCTGTAGAGCCCTAGCCCCCCATTGATGCGAGCATAAGACCTAACATGCTACACATACAAAGATGGCCCACCTGCATCAACCAATATTTGCATTTTTAAAGATGTCATTCTTGAGGTTGGGCCTCAGAATATATAGTTCAAAGTATGAATGGACAATGACTTCAACTGTAGAGAACCTAATGCTAACTGTGTCTTTTTATTTTTTGTCTAGCAGCCATGGCACTAGATTGTACGCATGTCTAGCTCGTGTCCCTATTTTGTACTTGGCCTTGTTGTGCCCTATTTTGGCTCATATTGATTCTAGGTAGCTATTGTTTTTATTGTTGTCCCTTGTCATCTTTTTGTCCATTCTGTACAAAGAATTCCTGCACTCAGCACAAGTGGGAAACATGTGGCCACTAGCCTCCCTTCTATATAAGAGCACTCATGGCTTGGTAGAAGGCAGAGCATGTATGCTACAAGTCTTCCGTTGTGCGTACCCTCTATTGGGTAAAATTCTAACATGGTATTAGAGCCCAAGTAGGAGGCTCACTAGTGTGGGAGCCTGAAGGCAAGGACCTTGATGAAGGACGGCCCTGATTCAGAAGCTCTTGGGAATCGACTTCCACGACTAGAGGATTGTGCCCTTGCAAGAAGGAGGGTGACTCAGGTTCAGTCAGGTGCATTTAAAGTTCCCTGCGAGGAGTGTCACTTGCGAAGCACAAAAAGTGCCACTTGTGAAGCACAAAAAGTGTTTGACAAGGTGCCAATTCATAATGAGGTCTCAAGAGATGTAGTAATGGTAAAATATGCAGAGCATGCACTTTGTAAGGAAGGTCTAAATGCACTCTAGTTCATGCCTAGAGCTACTATCACCACATGATATAGGCCTTGTGCAGGGCACAAAGACCCACCAGCAGGTGATCGGCTCCCTGCCTACATGCCCAAACCTATGGTGCCCAAAATCGGCCCTCAAGTTGGCCTATTTGTTGGCCCACTTGGCTGACCTTGAGTGGCTAGGCATGGACTATAATTAGGCCCATGTGTTGAGCACATGGACTGCTACTACGAGTCCCATATGCATCTCTATAGACCCAGATGATGGCCCTGCTGCTACTCATCAGATGGTGCCACAAAAACTGCGACATGCTGTCCTCAAATGTTATGCTAGTAAGGGTGGATAATCTACTTGGAGCTACGAGCTAAAAGGTTGGATTGTATGTGCTACCTGCCTAGAATGCAACCTGCAAAGAGAGTCTAGAGCTACCATGTCTAGCCAACTTTTTGGTCTATCCATCCAACTAGATCTGGTTAGCTAATGTTGCTGACTTAGTCAGCCAACCAAGGCTGACTGGATTGGTTGCTACTGGCTTTTCTATGCCCTCTTGCTACCCCGATGGGCCCTAGTCTTGCTGTGCATGAGTTAGACCTCGAGGACCCTATGAATCTACACTGAATTGGCATTAAAAACACTTATTTCATTAATTTTGGACTCATATGTCTACTTTTGGACTATTCCTTAAAATCCTTCCCAACTGAAAAGTTTACTTTATGAAACTGTCATTCGAGAATCAAAAGTTTACTTTCTGGCACTATCATTTTCAAATAAGACATTTCAAAATGTCTCTCTACAATGTTGTACAAATAATGCAAAAACTACTATTAAATCCTAAATTTGTATTTCTTGTTTATAAGAATCATATTCTTAAAATAAAAAATCTGAGTTATTAGTTTAAATCCATGAAAAACCATGCTATTGAGGATTCACAACATTTTAAAAATGTATACATAAGAGACCACAACATTTTAAAAATGTATACATAAGAGACCTGTAAGACTCTTTTTACTTTCAATGCAGAAAACTATAACACTCTTGAATATTCAAGAAATTAAAAGGTTTATATACACATGAGACATGATGGAAGCCTCTTTTGTACTCCAAAAAATAGCAATAGCTATGCTTGCAATTTTACATTATCATGTCATAATTTTTACAATAAATATTGCTCTGGATGAGTCTTTGTACAAAGGATCTCCTGTGGCATTTTCAATAATTTAATTTTTCCTTTACAATGAGTTTAGTACAAATGGGCGATCCAAACATTTGCTTGTTTGAATGTCCTTTTCTATCATGATCACAGAAATGAGCGATCCAAACATTTGCTTGTTCAGAATGTCCTTTCCGTCGTCACTTGTCGCTTGGGTGCCATCTTCATTCACTCTCATCTGACAACCACCACCACCTTCACTCTTTCTCGATATTTGAATGGTGTTATCATGGGCATTCTTCATTTGCGCTATCTCCTTCTACTTCCTCCCGGGCGAGCATCTTTGTGAACTCTGTAATGTGCGTAATAATTGGTTGCGGTAATTTTATTTTGTCTTCTACATCATACCCCATGTGCTTCTTTGTTTTCTTTGACCTTGATTTCTAGGATACTATGACTGTCTCTGTGGAAAGTCTTGAAATTGCTTCATGGTTTGGGACCCATTCCTTTTTCAAACAACTACTATACAATGTACTGTTATCTTGGTTATCCTTCCTGCCCCTTGGCTCATACCATACCGCTGTAAATGTTGTAGCTCTCCCCCGGTCATCCATGCTCACGTCAACTACTTTCGCAACCCAAAACTTCACGTTCTCATGTTCATCATCCGATGGTCGAACTGCAACAAAACAATGGACATCTATGTCTATTTGTGGCATAAACTCTCTCTTCTTTGGTCCACAATATGGATGTGGGAGCAACGATTCAAACTCATTTTCAAAGAGACCACATGCTGGACGCAAGTCATTACCAACATTTGGCCAAAATAAAGGCCGTTCTGCCTTAATATCATCTTCTCGCATTTTTGCAAGGTCCTTTATCAATTGGTAGGTCTTGCTAATTACAACAGTAGTGTGTTCCTTCCAAGAGGGCTTCCAATCAGGAAATCTCCGGAGCATTTCCTCTTTGTATGCAATAAAAGCTTTTAAGCCTTCTATTTCACCTTTGGATTTCTCGCTGAATTCTTTTATAGGAGCCCATGTTGGATGCATTTCTTTGCTCGGGATTGAAGTTAAGAGAGAGTAAGGTTCTTCAGGTTCCCATTTTGTATCAAGAGAATAGTGTTGCCATTGCATCACTGGTTTTTCATCCTTTAAGAAAAATCAAAAATAGTGTGGAGCGCTATGACCAATCAGGGCATCACCACCTTTTTGTATGAAAGGTAGAATAAAGCTCTTCCAATCATACATCCTCTCAACCATTGAGCATATTGTTCCTTCCTTATGGCCACCAACTTGCCTCCCACATTTTCTTATCAAGTCATCCATTGTCTCCATGTCCTTGTGTTTTAGTTCTCTTGAAACTGTGCTAAATACCTGATCGATATCCTCATGTGTGTGCCCAACCAACAAAAACCCAACTTCAATCTCATTGAAGATTCTATGAGCGATTAGCATTGAGCAAAATGCAAAGAAGAGTACATTCTTATTCTCTCGTCCGCAATTGTCTGCTTGTATTCTCAAAGTTGCTGGTAGGCGACCTTTTTCTGCATGTACATTGTGAATTGCCTTCATAACGGATGTTACAACTTGATTGCTATCGTGTAGATGCAAGGAATCAATCCATATGTCTGCAAAAAACTTAAATCCGTGCACTAACACTCCACATAGATGTGTCTTTAAAAAGTATTTGCCTTGTAGCTTAGGTGGAGTGTTAACGAATCGAGGTAATGTTGTTGTATTTTGATCCATACCATCTACAATAATGCACATGTACTCATTTGGGTGAGAAATAGCTTGCTCCTTCCAAAATGCATATTTTATTCTAGAATGTCGAACAAGTCCATGATGAAATTCTCTCTTTCTTTTGTAAGCTTCTTTTTGTTCTGGAGATGTTGCACTCTCAAGTGCTCGCTTTAGATCATCACAGTCATTGCACTTTGACATTTTTTGCCTCTTTGGGATTTTAACATGTCCAAAGCTTTTTTTCCAAAGAGTATACAAAGTATGAAAAGATGCCGGTGCATGCCCTCTTTGCCTCTGTGTTTCTCCAATAGAGTTAAATACTTCTTTTTTAGTCAAACCTATTGGAAGATGCATTTCTGATAGGTGGGGTTGCGGTAAAGCATTTTCATAAATGTAATCTTTCAAAATTGCTGTTGCCGCAACCGTTGAGGCTCTTGTTTTGGGCCTTCCTATGTTTCCATGAATGTTAAATTTAACTCCATACTTTGCTTTATTAGCCAAATTCCAATATGTGCCATGTGATAATCCTGTAATAATGCGATATGCATTATTGCATATACTTTTTCCATTTATAAGAGGCCTTATTTGATGTCCTGAACTTCGCCTTCTCTTATCATTTACAAGAAAGCAAGACAATCTCGTGAGTAGGTATTCATTTCTTCTGCTTCCTTTCCTTTTCCAGACATGTTCTCTACAACCCTTGATGTCATGTAAGTTAATGGATCGCATACATGTATGCTTACAGCATGTAGATCGCATTGCTTTTAGCATAACATCTTCATTCATTACTCTTATTCTCTTTGGTTGCTTTTCTGGATCTGCCTGCACTCATTGTCTTTTCATGCATCTGTATGTCTGTTTTGGGACCTTCTGTACATTCTTATTTGGATTTGTGTAGTTCTCCTTGTAAGATTTATTTGTCACGTTGTTTTCATGAGATGTTGCATCCTTGATCTTATCACTCTGACACTCAAATACTGAATATTCCTTTGTTGATGTCATCCTTGCTTTTGATACATTCGTCAAATTAAACCATTTGTAACATTTACAAGTTCACAATCAAAGTCCACCGAATAGTCCTTTGTTGATCTCATCCCTACTTTTGATACAATCGTAGAACCACTTGTCACAATGGCATTAGAGTGTCCCGAATGATCTTCAAACTCATCTATTCCTGAGAGAACATCACTCATTGATGCACTTTCTATGGATTTCATAACTCCATAGTCAGTGGTGATAGAGTGTCCAGAATGATCTTCAAACTCATCTATTCCTGAGAGAACATCGCTCATTGATGCACTTTCTATGGATTTCATAACTCCATAGTCTTGAAACTCCTCTACTCCAGAGAGAACATCACTCATTATACTATCGTGCATGATTTCCATAATTCCATAGTTACCTGCTTTGACTCCAAGAACTTTATCGGTATCCATGAAGCCATCCATGCTTGAAGATATAACACTTTTGACATCTTTGCCCAAGTTCTCAATGTGCATAAACTCATCCACCCCGGATAAGGCATCACTTGTGAAATATTTTTCTTTCTCGGTACCAATGAACTCATCGACTTCTGATAAGACGTCAGTGCTATAGTTGAGTGCATTGGAATCATCCATCTCTAAAGGAATAGAGCTTGGTACATTGGCATATTTTTTCAATTCTTTGATGTTGTAGTATACATTATGTTTATCATTAAAAACCACATGCCGAGTCTTTCCAATCTTTAAAAATTGCATGCTCCATCTCAAATCCTTACCTACCTCATAGTAGGGACCATCCAATGACATTGAGTTATCATCCATACCATCATCAGTAACTTTTTGAATTCTCATCTGCGCAAATGTCCAGTGTTCAACTTGTTCAAATCCCAAGACTTGACCTTCTGCTACATACTTATTTGTAAATGATAACATTTGTAAAATATCTCCCACTCTAAAATCCAAAGATATGCACTTTGTATTCCTGATGACATGTGTTGGATAAGTCTCATCATCTCTATTCCATGCAATAAATGCTTTGTTGGAAGTATTATAGGGCATAACATCTCCAAGGATTTCCATATCCCCACACTTATGCTTTAGCTCAACATGTGCACTAAGAATCCTTGATACGATAACCGCCACCTTATCTTCGCCAAGTCTTCTAAAGTGACAAATAGAATTTGGATCACTTTCATGGATTGTAGCAAATGCAACTACTTCTCTTTTGCAACATAAAATCACCTCCATCCCCGGAATAAATTTTGTAGCCATCTCCTTTGTGAGTTTCCTTTGCAAACAAGCTGTAACAACCATTATAAAGAACATTAGTCCCTTCTCAATAATCTACTTTATTAATGATTTAAAAATCCAGAACGTGTTTGAAAATTTAATTAGACACTAACCAATAACAACCCTATACCCTAAACCCTAAACCGTAAACCAAAACAACCCTAAACCCTAACCAATAACAACCCTAAACCCTAAACCCTAAACCCTAAATCCCAAACCCTAAACCCTAACCCCCAAACCCTAAACCCTAAACCCTAACCCCCAAACCCCAAACCCCAAACCCTAACTCCCAAACCCTAAACCCTAAACCCCAAACCCTAAACCCTAACTCCTAAACCCTAAACCCTAACTCCTAAACCCTAAACCCTAAACTCGAAACCCTTAACCCTAACCCCCAAACGCTAAACCCTAAAGCCTAACTCCCAAACCCCAAACCCTAAACCCAAACTCCTAAACCCTAAACCCTAAACCCTAACTCCTAAACCCTAAACCCTAAACCCTTAACCCTAACCCCCAAACCCTAAACTCTAAACCCTAACTCCTAAACCCTAAACCCTTTACCCTAACCCCCAAACCCTAAACTCTAAACCCTAATCCCCAAACCCTAAACCCTAACTCCTAAACCCTAAATCCTAAACCCTAAACCCTAACTCCAAAACCCTAAACCCTAAACCCTAAACCCCAAACCCTAATCCCTAAACCTTAAACTCTAACTCCCAAACCCTAAACCCTAACCCCCAAACCCTAAACCCTAAACCCTAAACCCTAACTCCTAAACCCTAAACCCTAAACCCTAACTCCCAAACCCTAAACCCTAAACCCTAATTCCCAAACCCTAAACCCTAAACCCCAAACCCTAAACCCCAAACCCTAAACCCTAAACCTTAAACTCTAACTCCCAAACCCTAAACCCTAACCCCCAAACCCTAACCCCCAAACCCTAAACCCTAAACCCTAAATCCTAAACCATAAACCGTAAATCCTAACCCCCAAACCCTAAACCCTAAACCACCAAACTCTAAACCCTAACCCCCAAACCCTAACCCTCAAACCTTGAACCCTAAACCCTAAACCCTAACTCACCAAACCCCAAATCCTAAACCCAAACCACGAAATCCTAAACCTTAAATCCTATGAGTGTTTTCAAGTAATATCATTTATTTAAGTAATAGTTTTAATTAGAATTCATAAGTAATAGTGGAATTGATAGTTGGGAGGGTGATAGTGGGAGAAAGGGAGAGTGGGAAAGTGGAGAAAGGGAGTGTGGGAGGGTGGTAGTGGGAGAAAGGGAGAGTGGGAGAGGGAGTGGGAATGGGGGTGGTGGGGGTGGGGGTGGGAGGATGGGAGTGGGAGTGGGAGAGGGAGTGGGAATGGGGGAGGTGGGGGTGGGGGTGGGAGAATGGGAGTGGGAGTGGGAATGGGGGAGGTGGGGGTGGGGGTGGGAGAATGGGAGTGGGAGTGGGAGAGGGAGTGGGAATGGGGAAGGTGGGGGTGGGGTGAGGGTGGGAGGATGGGAGTGGGAGTGGGAGGGGTGGGGAGTGGGAGTGGGAGAGGGAGTGGGAATGGGGGAGGTGGGGGTGGAAGTGGGAGGGGTGAGGTGGGAGGATGGGAGTGGGAATGGGGGAGGTGGGGGTGGAAGTGGGAGGGGTGGGGTGGGAGGATGGGGGAGGGAGTGGGAGTGGGGGAGGTGGGGGGGGTGCGAAAATGGGAGTGGGAGTGGGAATGGGGGAGGTGGGGGGGTGGGAAAATGGGAGTGGGAGTGGGAGTGGGAGAGGGAGTGGGAGGATGGGAGTGGGAGGGGTGAGGTGGGAGGATAAGGGTGGGAGAGTGGGAGTGGGAGTGGGAATGGGGGGGGAGGGGTGGGGGTGGGAGGATGGGAGTGGGAGTGAGAGGTGTAGGTGGGAGGATGGGAGTGGGTGGGAGAATGGGAGTGGGAGTGGGAGTGGGAGTGGGAATGGGGGAGGTGGGGGTGGGGTGAGGGTGGGAGTGGGAGGGGTGGGGTGGGAGGATGGGAGTGGGAGAGGGAGTGGGAATGGGGAAGGTGAAAGAATGGGCGTGGGCGTGGGAGTGAGAATGGGGGAGGTGGGGTGGGAGGATGGGGGTGGGAGTGGGAGTGGGAATGGGGTGGGAGGATGGGAGTGGGTGGGAGAGAGAGAGAAGATAATCCTATAGAGAGGCCAATGGGAGAGGAGATAATGTTATAGAAGGACCCATGAGAGGGAAGCACTTAAAACCCTAGTTTTTCTTATATATACTCTCCTTCTCTCATTGTTTCTCTCATTTCAACAAGGAAGAGCAAGAGGAGAAGCAAAAAGAGGAGGAAGAGCAAAAGCAAGCACAAGCAAGCACAAGCATCGATTTCGACTTTTTTCCAGGTACTTTTTTTAAAATTTGTATTCTTTGAAATTTTATTATAGAGAGAGAAAAGTGAAGGAAAGATTTTTAGAGAGAGAATATAAGAGAGAGAGTCTTGCTGCCTCGGCAGCAAAAGAGAGAGAGAAAGAGAGAGGGAGAGAGAGGAGAGAAGGGGGGGAAAGAGAGGGGAGAGAAAGGGAGGGGGGAGAGAAGGGGGAGGGGGGGAAGAGAGGGGAGAGAGGGGGGAAGCCGTGAGGGGGGGGAGAGAGAGAGGGGAGGGGGAGGCCGCTGCCGCGGCAGCGGAGAGGGGGGGAGGGAGGGGAGGGAGAGGGGAGGGGAGAGGGAGGGGGGGAGGGAGAGAGAAGGGGGGGCGGCGAGAGAGGGAGGGGGGGGGAGAGAGAAGGGGGGGCGGCGAGAGAGAGGGGGGAGAGGGAGGGGAGGGGAGGGGGAGAGAGAGAAGGGGGGGGCCGCTGCCGCTGCCGCGGTAGCGAGAGAGGGGGAGGGGGGGGAGAGAGAAGGGGGGGGCGGGGGCAGCGAGAGAGAGGGGAGGGAGAGAGAGAGAAGGGGGGGGCTGCTGCCGCTGCCGCGGTAGCGAGAGAGGGGGAGGGGGGGAGAGGGAAGGGTGGGGGGGCGAGGGCAGCGAGAGAGAGGGGAGGGGGAGAGAGAGAAGGGGGGGCCGCAGAGAGGGGGGAAGCCGCGAGGGGGGGGAGAGAGAGAGGGGAGGGGGAGGCCGCTGCCACGGCAGTGGAGAGGGGGGGAGGGAGGGGAGGGAGAGGGGAGGGGAGAGGGAGGGGGGGGGGAGAGAGAAGGGGGGGCGGCGAGAGAGGAAGGGGGGGAAAGAGAGGGGAGAGAAAGGGAGGGGGGAGAGAAGGGGGAGGGGGGGAAGAGAGGGGAGAGAGGGGGGAAGCCGCGAGGGGGGGGAGAGAGAGAGGGGAGGGGGAGGCCGCTGCCGCGGCAGCGGAGAGGGGGGGAGGGAGGGGAGGGAGAGGGGAGGGGAGAGGGAGGGGGGGAGGGAGAGAGAAGGGGGGGCGGCGAGAGAGGGAGGGGGGGGGAGAGAGAAGGGGTGGCGAGAGAGAGGGGGGAGAGGGAGGGGAGGGGAGGGGGAGAGAGAGAAGGGGGGGGCCGCTGCCGCTGCCGCGGCAACGAGAGAGGGGGAGGGGGGGGAGAGGGAAGGGGGGGCGGGGGCAGTGAGAGAGAGGGGAGGGGGAGAGAGAGAAGGGGGGGGCTGCTGCCGCTGCCGCGGCAGCGAGAGAGGGGGAGGGGGAAGAGGGAAGGGGGGGGCGGGGGTAGCGAGAGAGAGGGGAGGGGGAGAGAGAGAAGGGGGGGGGCCGCTGTCGCTACCGCGGCAACAAGAGAGGGGGAGGGGGGGGAGAGGGAAGGGGGGGGCGGGGGCAGCGAGAGAGAGGGGAGGGAGAGAGAGAGAGGGGGGAGAGGGAGGGGAGGGGAGGGGAGGGGAGAGAGAGAGGGGGGAGCCACTGCCGCTACCGCGGCAGCGAGAGAGGGAGGGGGGGGAGAGAGAGAAGGGGGGGCAGCGAGAGAGAGGGGAGGGAGAGAGAGAGAGGGGGGAGAGGGAGGGGAGGGGAGAGAGAGGGGGGGGAGCCGCTACCGCAGCAACGAGAGAGGGGGAGGGAGGGGAGAGGGAAGGGGTGGGGAGAGGGAAGAGAGAGGGGGGGGCCGCTGCCGCGGCAGCGAGAGAGGAGGGGGGGGAGAGAGATAAGGGGGGGCAGCGAGAGAGAGGGGGGGGAGAGGGAGGGGAGGGGAGGGGAGAGAGAGAGGGGGGGCCGCTGCCGCGACAGCGAGAGAGGAGGGGGGGGAGAGAGAGAAGGGGGGAGATGCGAGAGCGAGAGAGAGGGGGAGGGAGAGAGAGAGAGAGGAGGGGGGGGCCGCTGCCGCGGCAGCGAAAGAGAGGGAGGGGGGAGAGAGAGAGAGAGAGGGGGGGGAGAGAGAGAGAGAGGGGGAGGCCGCTACCGCGGCAGCGAGAGGGAGAGAGGGGGGAGAGAGAGAGAGGGGAGGGGGGGAGGTCGCGGCAAGTGAGAGAGAGAGTGGGGAGCGCAAGTGAGAGAGAGGGAAAAGGTGAGGAGAAAGGGAGAGAGAGAGAGAGAGGGGAAATGAAGAGGAGGGGAGAGAGTAGACTAAGATGAGAGGAAACATAGACTAGAGCAGAGAGGAAAGAGAGAGAGAGAAGAGTGAGAGAGATGAAATTTTAGAGAGGGAGGACACGAGAAAGTACGATCGAGATAGAAAATCTTACCAATGAAGAGGAGAAATGAGTGGGCGACGATCGAGACAAGATAAAGGAGCTACGATCAATGAGGCATATGAGAGGAGATTGGTATGTGATTTAGTTGAAACTTAAACAAACAAAACTATAAACCTTCGTGTTTGATGAAAATTTAGAGAGGAAGGGCACAAGAGAAAGTACGATCGAGATAAAAAATCTTACCAATGAGGAGAAAAAATGAGTGGGCGACGATCAAGAAGAGATAAAGGAGAGATGTTTTGATGGAAGAATTTGGGAGCTACGATCAATGAGGCATATTAGAGGAGATTGGTGTGTGATTTAGTCAAAACTTAAACAAACAAAACTATAAACCTTGGTGTTTGAAAAGAGAAACGTGTGGAAACTAGAATTTCAAATTTCCCGCCTTTTTTTAAACTATGAATCCTTGTGTTTGAAAAGATAAACGTGTGAAAACTTGAAAATTGTGATAAAAGACAACCTTGTGTTTCAAAAGACAAACGTGTGGATGTGAAAATTGTGATAAAAGACAACCTTGTGTTTCAAAAGACAAACGCGTGGATGTGAAAAGACAAATGTATGCTAAAAGCAAAACTTGTAGAAACTTGAATTTTAAATTTTTCTTTGTTTTTGAATTTAAAATGAGTTTCACTTTCATTTTTAATTTACTAGTTTAATTTAGACTATAATGCATTTTGTTTTGGAATATAAAAAGTATAATTTTAATTTTATTACATTTTAAATTAAAATTTTAAAAGTAGTTTAACTTACATTCATTATTATTACTTTAATTTATTTCTTTTTAGGGAGAATTAATATATTCTTCTAGGTAAATATTAAATTTTTAATTTTAAGTCTTGTTTTCTTTATTTTACGTTATTTTTTCATAAACTTTAAGTTAAACTACTTTATAGTTTTTATTATTTAAATTCAAATTTATTAAGATTTTAACTTCTTATTAATGTGAATGTAGGTAAATATTAAATTTTTAAATTTAAGTCTTGTTTTCTTTATTTTATATTATTTAAATTCAAATTTATTAAGATTTTAACTTCTTATTAATGTGAATGTTCAATTCTTATGAGTTGTAAGTAAATTAGTTTTTGAAAATATAAATTTTATCTTTTTTAAAATGAGAAGGGGAAGGGAGAGAGAGAGAAGGGGGGGGCCGCTGCCGCGGCAGCGAGAGAGAATGGGGGGGAGAGAGAGAGAAAGGGGTGGGAGGATGGGAGTGGGAGAGGGAGTGGGAATGGGGAAGGTGAAAGAATGGACGTGGGCGTGGGAGTGAGAATGGGGAAGGTGGGGTGGGAGGATGGGGGCGGCAGCGAGAGAGAAGGGGGGGGAGAGAAGGGGGGGAGAGAGAGAGAAAGGGGTGTGAGTTTAAAAAAGATAAAATATAAATTTTATCTTTTTTAAACTCACAACCTTAGTGTATTAAAAAGAATAATGGAAAATAGATTATTTTTTGCTTTTAATTCGCAACCTAAGGATATTAAAAAGAACAATGGAAAAGAAATTATTTCTTGCTTTTTTTCGCTTCGACGGTTGGTGTAGTCTAGATTAGCATAGATTAGTTTGTCCTTAGAGGAGAGAACTCCAAAAAAACCAATCAAAGCCATGCTCAAAATTTCCCGACTAGTTCCTAATCGGAGTCAGTCCATTCGTTCACATTCGGTTTCACAGTCACAACAACCCTACCATTTAAGCAACGATTAAGGTTTTTAAACTTTCAAGATGATTGAAAGTTGTATCAGTGGACATGACAGATTACAGTTGTGGAAGTTGACAGAGCATTTTACACTTATATCAGTTGCGGGAGTTGACAGAGCATTTTGCACTTATATATGACAGACTTCAAATTTGTATTCAGAGATCATTGTAAATCCTTATTTTTTTTCACATCTATGCTCTAAGCCTTGTAAAGCCTTTTAGGCTATTCCCAAAGCATTTATGCTCTAAGCCTTATAAAGCCTTTTAGGCTATTCCCAAAGCATGAAATTGATACTTATATGATTGGGAAGAATAAAAACTTGAGGTGTATTAATGGGACTCATTGTACTTTTGATTTTTCAAAGTAATTATAGTTTGTCAAAGTACTTAAAATTTGTGTTGTGCTTGAATACAGGGCTTGAATACAGGATGGATCTTGAGGCTATAGCATTTGTCAATGGTATGACACTGAAATACAATGGAAGAATTTATGCCCCAAAGGACTTCACAAACTGGACAGTTGTTGACACAACAAAGAAAGCATGGTCCTTGGTCTTAAGTAAAGGAAATCTCATTCTAGTGATGACAAAGAGAGAGTTGGAGAAAGATGAGTGCGCATCAAATGTATCTTTCTCAAAGAGCAATTTGATTCAAGGGGGCACCTTAGTAGGAATAAAAATTGAAAAAGACAGCAGTACAATGATGATTTACACAAAGTCAAGAATGAGCAACAGATCGTTTCTTCTTTCTAAGAAAGATGCAATGCACTTTGTGATGCCACCGCCAAAAGCACCTAGATTTCCTGAATTGGTTCCTGCATTGGAGATCCTTCAACATGTGTGGGAGGAATTTCCCATTGAGGAAGCAAGAAAAATGCAGTCAAAGATTATCCTTGAATACTTTCAGGGTGTCATCCAACAAGGTTCAACTTCATTGGAGGGACCTAAGGTGCAAGAATCCACACATGAGAAAGGAAGTGATGAGACATGCCATGTAGACCTGGTTCATGGTAATACAAATGAGAGAGGAAGTGGAGTGGATGAGACAGAACACATTGTAGCAATGGATGAGGGTCTTGTACACGTGGATGCTTACAAGGGATCTACATCTGAGACAGGAATTGAATTGGTGGAGACTGGACATGCACATGCATCTCAGACAGAAATTGAATTGAGTGAGACATGACATGCATCAGATAAGACAAGACATGCACACACATCTCTTGTTCATGGTATTACTCACTTAGATGGTGTAACTCATGAAGTTGATGGAATAACAGAACAAGTGAAGCCCTTAAGTATACCTGAAGTTGAGGCAATAGAAGAAGAAGTAGGGCGATCTAAAGCAGTTCACATTGAGCCCCTAAAAAATAAACCTCGACGTCAAATGCAAAAGGCAAGTACTTCACGAGCTACAGTTCCAAGTCCTATAACTGGAAAAAGAGGTCGTTCATATACAAAGAAAGGGCAAAGAAGAGAAGAGGCATGTAATATGTAGTAAAACAAATAGAACAATACATTAAATGAGAAGAAGTAGACTTACCATGATTGCCTCGAATGCCAACCGTCCGCTTGCACCGAAGTGCGAAGTACCTATGGTGTCCAGCCGTCTCCTCACAGCCCTCCTCTGACCCTCGAACATTTTGGGATGGTCCCTATTCTGCTTCTTAGAGAACTTCCAATTAGCTTTGTTTGTCCAGCTGGGTTTAGCCATCCCCTTTGCGATGGAAGTATGCAGGGTTGATCTATGATGCTTCAAGACTAAACCCATGCACTCTCGCATATAATTCTCATTAAAATCCCAATTTTGCGGGTTAGGGTATTTTTTCTTTAATTCATGGATGAAAGGAAAAGAGAAGAAGGAGAAAAAGACATATGCTCATGCATAAGCATAGGCATAAGAGAAGGAGACATATGCTCATGCTTATGCTTATGCTTATGCATGAGCATAAGAGAAGGAGACATATGCTTATGCTTATGCATAGGCAAATACATGCCAAACCTTTGACTTGGACATACAAATGGAGGATAGTAGATCGATGTGGATCAGCTAGAAACATCTTAAAATTTAGATATACAATAGTATGCACAAGTTCACGGTTGAGATTTCCATGAATCAAACCTATACGAGCATCTTTCAGATGTAAGTGGCGAGTATCTACAAGACTTGCCATGCAAGTGGCATTGACACCCATGCAAAACAATGGCTCTATAGCTAAGACAAAGCAACCATAATGTATATAGTGATATCGAAAGACTAAAATGCATCAATTTCTTGCGGAATGAACAAAGGGAGATAGACACTAGTAGAACCTTGATCTACAATAATGATAACAACCTCAGACACCTTTACATGCTCAAGAGCTCGAAAATGAAAAGTAGAAAACTTATAGATGTCTTCAAGGTCGATGATAGGCATATTCCATGCAACCTTTGGATCAGTGATTTCGGAAGAAGTTGTAGGAAAACGAGTAGCAGAGAAACGAGAAGAGAAGGATTGGATGGCAACAGCCATTGAAAATATGAAGTGAATTCCTCACGTAGATAGGCTCAACCACAACATGCCTCTCTCTGGGCAAAGAATGAACAAGGCTCTGATACCAAATGACACTTGAGATATGACACTTGAGATCTGGGACAAACATGAACTATGGGAGTGGACATGAACTGAGTAAGAGTGAGAACCGACAAGGATACTGAGAGGTAAAGAGAACACAAAGTCGGGAGAAGAAGCGTGAATGATACAAACATACTGTGGGAGCGAACATGAATTATGGGAGCAGAGTTAAATAGAGTAGGAGCGAGAACCAATGAGGATACTGAGAGGTAAAGAGAACACAAAGTCGGGAGAAGAAGCATGAATGATACAAACATAAACGGGGAATGGAGTTGGGGGAGAAGTGTGTAAGAGAGGAGAGGAGCGGTCGGAGGCATAGAAGAGTTCGTAAGAAACAACAAAGAAGTGATGGTGAGCAGGCATACAAGAAGAGGAGACAAGAACGAAACCCGAAGGGTGAAGAGAATGATCGGATCGCAACAGCCATTGGGAATATGAAGCATTAGAGACTTTGGTAAATTCCTCACGCAGGTAGGCTCAACCACAACACACCTCTCTCTAGGCTTTCATGGGGAGCTCACTTAGTGACTTTTGGAACAAGCAAAGAATGAACAAGGCTTTGATACCAATGAGATCTAGGATGAACACGAGCTATGGAAGCGGGGAGAATGGAGCAGGGAGAATGGAGCTAAATAGAGTAGGAGTGGGTACTGATGAGGATACCAAGCGATAATGAAAACACAAAGTCGGGGGAAGAAGCGTGAATAATACAAACATAAATAGAGTAGGCGGAAGGAGGAGAAGTTCATAAGAGGGGAGAGGAACCATTAGAAGCAAAGAACAACTCGTAAGAGATAGTGAAGGGGTAAAACCATGTAGGCATACAAGAAGAGGAGACAGAACTAGAAGCTGAAGGATGAAGAGAACAAGAGAGCAAAAGATTAGGAGGCAAGGTTGCAAGGAAGCTGGAAGTATATTGCATCGAAGACTAGAAAACTCATACAAGCTCTACCTTATACTGAGCCAAGGGTGCTCTTATATAGAAGGGGGCTAGTGGCTGTCAGTATCCCACTACATAGTGGATAGCAAGCTGTATTCCACTTCTTGAGTGCGGGAATCTTTGTACAATGAATGAACAGTGAAAAGACATAAAGGTGAAGGTCTTATCTGGGATAGCGGGCAATGTCTAATCACCAAAATAATCTATAATCATGTGACGAGGTGAAGGTCTTACCCAAGAACTATGGGCAGTGTCTAATCACCGTGACAAGATAGGAGGGCTATCCAGGCCCATTACTAGAGGGAAGAAGGAGCCCACCATTATAGGCCTGCCAGTATGGAGCACCTTCTCAAGACAACATGTTTGGAAGGACATTGGTACTATCCTTCTTCCATTCAATAGTAAAATCATACATTGTGAAGAATTCTTGCCGGCGGGCAAGGCGACCTTGGCCAATCTATTTGTCAATCCGCCATGTACAGAAGGTCTTGAAATTTTGGTTGTCGGTGTGGACAATAAACTCTTTGTTGAGGATGAAGAGTTTGAGTTTCTCAATGGCTCGTTTGACGGCGATGATTTCTTTCTCGATGGAGTGGTAGTTGCATTCTGCCCCCTGGAAAGTGCCGGACTGATATGCACAAATTACCTCTTGAGTTGGTGTGCATTCTAACAAGACAGCACCCCAAAAGCTATCAGAGGCATCGATTTCAATGATTAAGATACCATGTCTAGAGGGAATACTGAGAGCAGGAAGATGTTGGATTTTGGCTTTAATGTGTTGAACTGCTTGTGTTTGAGGTGGACCCCAAGGAGGAACATCTTTTCAGAGGCAGAGTTGGAGGTCATAGCAGTCTTTCGCAAGCTGCTCAAAAAATGAAGATATATGATTTAGGCATCCTAGAAATCGTTGAAGTTGAGTGCAATCATGGATTTCGAATGCCAGGAGGGCTTTTAAAACATGATCTTGCATCTGCAAGCAACCTTTGTGAATATGGACAACTAAGAACTCAATGGTTGCTTGGCCTATGGTGATTTTCTTAGAAGAGAGTGCTAAACCTTTGGCCTTCAATAAATCATATATAGTAATAAGGTGTTTGTGATGCAAAGAGGCATCTTTGCTACACAAGAATGTCATCTATATACACCAAGCAGAAAGAGTGATAAGCACCAAAAATTGAGTCCATAAACTTTTGGAATTCAACAGGAGCAAACTTTAACCCAAATGGCAGCACGTTCCATTGGTAGAAAACCTGGGGCACCACAAATCTAGTTTTGTGGCAATCCTCAGGATGAAGGCCGACTCGCTAGAATCCTATTTTCAAATCAAACTTGGAAAATATCTAGCGCCTATGATCAAACTTGGAAAGTAGTCCTTATTGGGGATAGGATATGAGACAGAGATCAAACAATTGTTAAGAGGGTTATAGTTGATTACCAACCTCTTTTCTGCTCAGAATGCTTATTGACATAAAATGTTGTAGTAGTCCATTTGGAGCGGGAGTGAGAAATAAGACCCATGTCCAGAAGTTCTTGGATCTCCTGGTTGCAAAGCATACGATCTTCCTGGGTGAACCCATAAGGGCTCTCTTTGAACGGCTTAGAGTGTTCTCGAAGAGGGAGACACCTGGTGCTGAAAGATGTGCTTGAAAGCGAGGGGAGATTCACTGCTGTAATCTTCTATGAACTTCTATTGCATCTCTTGCAATGAGGTCATGAGGCAAAGAGTGTGCTGGGAAGTCCACAGATTCTTCTGCTCATCTGCCTGAAGAAGGCTACTGATATAAGCATCGAGTTCAGTTCCATCCAGTGGGCATGAGCATCATCAAGCTGAGGACTGGATGGGTCAAAGGGAGCAAGAGATGGCAAGGGAGGAGTAGTGCCATACTTTGGAGGAGGGCTAACATAATCGAGAGAGAAAGAAGAAGAGCACCGATGTACAATCTCTAGATCTTCCAGCGAGAGGCTTGAGTACATTTTTCAGATACTCATGTGTTGGGAGGCGAACATGAACGCCTTGAATTGTCAAGATCATCTCTGTGGTAGAAAACCCAAAGGGGAGATGGCGATTGAGGAAGTCATTCCCAATGACTATGTCAACACTTTGTGCTTCAAGCTGGAAGAAGTCAATCACATTAGAGTGCCCATCCAGAGAGATTGCAACGATAATGCCTCCACCCATGGTGGAACCATGCATTTAATCATGTGATTCAAGTTCCTCCCAACATGCCTGAGGAAGAGCTCAATATTTAAAGATATTAAAACTAGAACCAGTATCAACAAGGGCAACTAAGGAATAAGGGGGAATACCAGCAGGTTGGAGCTGTTTATTAATGAGCCAGGTTTTCATTGGGTTTCTAACCAGGGAAGCTAGCTAAGTGAAGAAATCCTATAAGGAGAAAACACTGGGCCAACATTAGTGGCAAGAGAGTAAAGCTTGCATTGGGTGAGGTGTGTTGAGATATGGAGCTCCACTCGTGATATGCCAGGGTGACCGTTGTGCATTTATGTCACCGACTTGTTAGCTGCAGATGTAGTTGGTACTTCGCCCATAAATAATAGCTGGATGACAGCTATCTTTATGTACTCTAGTTAGTGGCTCAGTTAGTATGCCACCTTAGGTAGGAGTTTGGTTTGAGACCCATATATAGGGTTTACCTATTCTTTTGTACTAAATGAGTTCTTTTGGCTTTCACAACTAAGAAGAGGAAAATTGTTTTCAACCTCCACCTTTGTGTATATTCCCCCATTGTGTATGTGAGAAAGTTGCAAGTGAGACTCCTTCCTTCTCTCCCACTCTCTTCACATGGTATTTGAGCTCAGTTCGTGGTAAGGAGCTCAAGGAAGCAAACCAAGTTCGCGGTGTCCTAGTAAGAGGATCAATGTTGCTTTCCTTTTTTTTCGAGTTTGGGAGCAAATCTCTGCAGGTAGCACAGCCGTAAAGTGCAAGAGTGCACTGTCTCAGATTGGGATTCCCTTCATGGTGTGGCAAAAGGGTAGTATATGCTATAGGCCATTTTGGGGCCCATTTTCGTGGCAGAAGTTTTCCACAGGCACTCACGAAAGTGCCCTGTTTTTACTGTGCAACCACTATTCTACAGGTCGGTGAAAAGTTATCGTAGAAATTACATTGTATGCCTATGCACAGAGATATTGGGAGTGAGAGGATCATTATTATTGCCTATTGATGCATAATCATCACTAGGAAGTGACTGTGTGGTCAAATACCACTCATCAGTTTTGTAGATTTGCCCTTGTGAGGCAAAAGTTGTGTTTTTTTGCAATGACAAAATATTTTGGAGTGTTCTATAATGGCGTCTGATGCTCTTCACAGATTGTCACTGAAAAGCTTGACAAGAACAACTTCCAAGCATGGAAGTTTAGAATGACGAATTTCCTTAAGGGAAAAGGCTATTGGGAGTTCATTACTAGAGCTTAATAAGAACCAGTTATTCCTAATGTTCCCAATCAACAGGAGTTGCAGGCATTTAAAGGCTGGCATGAGAGAGCCAGAAAAGTTATGTACTAGCTGTCTATTAGTATTTTAGATTCTATGATTGTGCATATTCAAGATGCAAGCATGCCGAAGGAGGCATGGGATACTTTGACAAAAAATGTATAGCACAAATATGCAAGCCAAGAAAATGTAGCTCAAGCAGGAGTTGCATAATGTGCAGAGAGAGAATATGAGCATCAATGACTACCACATGAAGGTGAAGAAGATTGCAGATGCACTAGCTTCTATTGGATCGCCAGTGGAAGATGATGATTTAGTTTCTGTGACCTTGAATGGTCTAGGAAAGGATTATGCATAATTCTAGACATCCATTGCCGTCCGTGAGAATTTTCCTAATTTTGATGAGTTGATTGCTCTTCTAATTTCTGAAGAGCAGAGAAATGGTGGTGCATCTTCTTCAGGAGAAACTTCAAAAGAAGCTATCTTTTACTCAAATGCTAGAAGAGGTAGAGGCAGAGATAGAGCAGGCCGATTTGGAGGCCGTGGCAGAAATCAGAATATGCAGCAAATTCAAGAAAACCAGTCTTATGGAGGAGGACATAGTAACTTTAGAGGTAGGGGGAGCCAAAGAGGTCGTGGTGGATGGCAGAAAGGCCAAAATGCAAATAGCAATGTTGAATGCTACTTCTATTGGTAAAATGGGTCATATGGTTAAAGACTGCTATAAAAAGCAGAATGACATCATGACTAGAAAATTGCAGCAAGGCAATTATGCATCCTCTAGTAGACAGGGTGATGAAAGAAATGAGTATCTATTTATGGTGCAGTACATGACCAATTGTGTGAGAAAGCAATGATGTGTGGTATGTTTTCTCAGGTGCGTCAAACCACATGACAGGTCATGCAAAATGGATGCAGGATGATGCAAGTAAAATGGAAAGACCAGGATTTGTGGAGACTGGTGATGATACTACACATTTTATTGTGCAGATTGGTAAAATTCCTTTGTGTATGCAGGATGGGAAAAATAAATACCTGTTTGATGTATTTCATGTCCCGAATATCACCAAGAACCTAGTTTCTATTGGTCAAATGGTTGAGCAGGGCTTGTAGGTCAGATTTAATCCTCATGGATGCTTTGTTGAGGATATGAAAAATAAAGCTCGCTTGATAGCAAAAGGGAAGAAGAAGGGCAGGATGTTTACGTTGGATGCGCACATGCCTAAATTGAGTGCAGCAATGTTTGCACATGGGACCGGTGTAGTTGCAGATATTGATATTTGGCATAAACGTATTGGTCATGTTAATGTACAACGACTTAAATTAATGTAGGCCCAAAATATTGTTGCAAGATTGCATTAGGTATGTGAAGCCTGTTAATTTGGAAAACAGGCAAGGAAACCATTTCTTAGACATGTTCAAGAGAGTAAGAGCCCATTGGAAGTAATCCACTCTGATGTGTGGACTACTAAAGCTGCATCTATTGGAGGCTGTCATTATTTTGTCACTTTTATTGATGACTACATCAGAAAATTTTGGGTGTATTTTATGAAAAAGAAAAGTGAAGTGTTTGGGCATTTCAAAGCTTTTAAAGCTATGGTTGGAAAGGAAACAAGCCTGCAAATAAAATGCCTAAGGTCAGATGGAGGGGGAGAGTACCTCTCAAATGAGTTCGCAAGTTTCCTGCAGGAGCATGGCATAAAGCAGCAATATTCATGCAGTCATACCCCACAACAAAATGGACTTACAGAAAGGAAAAACAAGCATATTGGAGAGGTATCTCTTGCCATGCTTAACGAAAAAGACCTGCCAGATTTTTATTGGGCTGAAGCAGTTGCTACAGCAATCTACATAATGAATAGGACTCCCACTATAGCAATACATGGCATGACGCCAAAGGAGAGGTATAATGGTAGGAAACCAGATTTTTCTCATTTGAAAGTTTTTGGTTACATTGCCTATGTTCATGTGCCAGATGAGTTGAGATCCAAGTTGGATCCAAAAGCTAGGAAGTGCATCTTTATTGGTTATTCTCTGTAGCAAAAAGGGTATAGATGCTATAACCCTCCTACTCGTAAGTTTATAGTGAGCAGAGATGTTGTTTTTTATAAGATGAGCAGTTGGTATAAACCAGTAAATGTGATTGATGATGTAGATGCACAAAATGGTAATGCTGCACAAATTTCACAACAGCAATCACAAAATATTAGTTGACCTGTAGTGTCCTCTAGCAGTGGTTCACATACTTCACCATGGACAGGCACATTGAGATCAAGAGGATCTCCTCAAAGCAATGCAGATAGTGGTATGCAAGTATCACGAAAAAGAAAAGAGAAAGTAGATTAGCCCATGGTTGATGTGAATGCAGGTCACTCTTATGTGGATGGTGAATCCAATGGCTCAGAATAGAGGCTTGATGATGAGTTGGGTATTCCTTCTGTTGTTACACCTGGAGTAAGGAAAACAAGGGATGTTTTGAGAGCACCTGGTAGTGAGCCTATTTTTTGCAGGTCCACCAAAGCTAGGTATCCTGTGGATAGGTTGAAATATGATGGATTTACAGCCATTCACTATGCCTATATGGTCAAAGTTATACATGAACCAGAACCCACTTCTTTTGAGCAAGCCATGGGAAAAGAAAAATGGGAGAAAGCCATGGATGAAGAAATGGATGCCTTGGAAGCAAATGCTACATGGGAATTGGTGCCTTTGCCTAAAGACAAGAATGCAATTGGCTACAAGTGGGTTTATAAGGTGAAGCACAATGCAGATGGTTCTGTGAATAGATACAAGTGGGATATGGCTCTTGCAGAGGCAGTATGGATTGGACATGCTATCCAAATATGGGATGACAGGCTATAAGCCTATTTCAGTTCCTTTGGAGCAGAATGTGAAGCTGAGCGCAGATGCAGGTGAGCTTCTGGAAGACCCTACTATGTACAGATGCATAGTAGGAAGTTTGATTTATATGACTATTACCAGGCCAAATTTGAGCTATGCTATTGGTTTGATAAGTCCGTTTATGCTAGCCCTAAGGAAACTGCATTTGGATGCGGCTAGATGCATATTGAGGTATGTGAAGTCCACATTGCAGTATGGACTATTTTGTGAGACTGGGGTTCAGATACAATTGCATGGATACGTAGATGCTGATTGGGCTGGTAGTATTTCTAATAGACGATCTACCAGTGGATACATGTTCTCTTTTGGGAGTGTTGCAGTCAGTTGGAGCAGCAAGAAACAGCCTACAGTTGCCTTGTCGAGCACAGAGGCTGAGTACAAGGGTGCAACAATGGCTGCATGTGAGGTAGCTTGGTTGCATAATCTACTTTATGATATGCTTCAGTCTATAGATGGGCCAGTTGTCATTTATTGTGACAACATGAGCAGTATACACTTGGCAAATAACCCAATCTATCATGCTAGAACAAAGCACATTGAGGTGCATTATCACTATGTGCGGTAGAAGGTTCTAGTAGGTTTTATTGATCTAGTTTATGTCAGCACAAAGGATCAGGTAGCTAACATATTCACGAAGGCATTGGGTGTAGAGAAGTTGCGCAAGTTCAGAGACCTGCTTGGTGTTCAAGAATTCGGATTGAGCTCGAGGGGGAGTGTTGAGATATCAAGCTCCACTCGTGATATGCCAGGGTGACCGTTGTGCATTTATGTCACCGACTTGTTAGTTGTGGATGCGGTTGGTACACCACCCATGAATAATAGCTGGATGACAGCTATCTTTATGTACTCTAGTTAGTGGAGTATGCCAGCTTAGGTAACTAATTTTGGTTTGAGACCCACATATAGGGTTCACCTATTCTTTTGTACTAGAAGAGTTCTTTTGGCTTTCACAACTAAGAAGAGGAAAACTGTTTTCAGCCTCCACCTTTGTGCATATTCCCCCATTATGTATGTGAGAAAGCCGTAAGTGAGACTCCTTCCTTCTCTCCCACTCTCTTCACAAGGTGTTCTCCCACCTGGCAATTGAGAGAATCGATGGAGGTCTGAAGCTTGGTGCAGTTGTCCATGATGAGCTTCAAATGGATGTGGAGACCATCAATGCTGATGCTTAAACTCTCAAACTGGTCATAGCAGGTAGGGCACTGGGGAGATGAGCTGGTGACAGGCCTGACAGGAGGTGCTGGAGCAGAGAGAGTAGTTATAGGGGTTCACCAAAAAGGAGGAGGAAGATGACTAGCAGATGGAGTAGAGGTATGAACATAGTGAGGAGGTCAGAAGATGGATGGGCCAGAATAATGAATGGCTGGAGGAAGGTGGTAGGTAGGAAAGGCTAGTGAGGATTCAGACAATTCTTCAGATGTCTTGAGATTTTGAGTACAAAAACCTCGGTCGAAACCTCGACCTCGACCTTTTCCACGACTATGACTTCAGCCAATGATAGGCACATGGAAATGAGGAAGAGATGGCTCCTCTGATGTATCACTGGAGTTGCTGGAGGAGATCTTGACATCGATGTGAAAGGGACCTCGATGAGGATAATTCATGAGGCCATAGATGTTGGGATCATCTTTGTCAGAATGGACTGTATGGGAATAAGACTGAGAGTAGTCATAAGAGTCATCATGATTTATTTGACAATTGAGACACTGAGGAGTGTGTGACTCTGAACATTCAAGAATAGATTCATTTGATTCACCCTGTGAGATGACTTTCCATTGTTCAAGATGTCTAACAGTAGTGAAAAAGCCTTTCACTTGGCGTTGTTGGGCATTTGGGGCTTTTCTATGTAGTCCTTAGCAAAATGATCTTTCTTACTACATATGAAACAGCCGGAGGCTTTACTAGGCTTGAAAGGATGACAAATAAGAAAGCATTGAGGATGGCGTGAATAGCGCTTGTACCATCTGAACCTGTGAAGTTTAGGAAAGGATGTAGAGCCACAGGAACATTTTGATCGGCGAGACCGAGAATGCTTAGAAGAGCAGGAGGAGCAGAAAGAGGTCATAGCTAGGGGACAAAACCACTAGTGACCTACAAATTGTTCACAGATGGCTGGAGAAGCAATACCAATTTGCTTGAGCTTGTTTCAAAGTGTGTGCTTTGTGCATTGGCAGTGGCAAATGTAAACTTGTACCATCTGGAAAAGGTTAGCAAATGTAAAGTCTGCTACTATTTTATGTACTTCTTGGGGCACGTTGTCAATATTGACAATTCTAGAAGAGCCATGATGGCTTCGCCAAGGTGATGGGGGAGACTATACAAATAGTGGCGTTTGGCCCCGGTGTCGGAGAAGAGACTAGCACGATAAACAAGTTGCTATACATGGGCATTATATTCTTCAAGCTGAAATAAATCACACAATTTTAGTGCAGAATATTCATTGGATGCATGTGCACGATCATCTATGAAAGTAGGCAGAAACTGATTGGAAATTGCTACAATCAAAGCATCAGGAGCATTGGCTTAGTTGGTAGTACTATCTACATCGGCAAAAACCTATACCTTAGATTCAGCTGAAAGGAATTCCCACCAATTACCAATAACACCAGTGAAACCCTTAGTCGTTTTGACGCCAGCATCGTGAGGGTTCCATCTGTACACCGTAATAAGCGACATCATGTGGCCATATAAAATCTTCAGAATATCCTTCATAGCTTGGGGGGAAGCAGCATCAATATTAAGAATATATCCTGGAAAGGACTTATGCTATAGGCGGCATTGCAAATCAAGCTACTGATCAAAGTCACCATCCAAAAAGTGAGTTTGGAACTCAGCACGCATGAACTGAGAACCAGGTTCATCGTTGTTATAAGAATTGGAATTATCCCATTAATTTAATCCTTCAATATTTAGTTTAGTGAGATCCAGCATTTTTGTCGCATAGCTGATGCATGTGTGCTCGCTGTTCCATAGTGATGCATGTGTGCTCCTACATGGTTGGATATACGGCTATGGCTGTATGAGTGTGTAGCATTGTATGCACCATTTACGTGATGACGGTATGTATAGCATGTGTGCACCATCCGTACAATTTTATTCATGTGTAGCATTAGGTGCACCATGAGATGGTATGTGTCGCATGTGTGCACCATTCATCTATGATTTATTGATTTCGCGTTGCTATAATACAGAAAGGCTGATTGATTGTGGTGATTAATTCCAAGGTTATCTTATGCTTGAAATATTTCATTACTATTGATTGTGTGAATCCAAAGGAAGAGTAATTGATCGGGTGATGGCATCTGGCAAGCATGATCCGCCATATTTTGGGCACGTAGGTGCAACTCCAGTGATGCGGGGATGAATAAGGCTTATGCCTAATTTTTTATATTACAAAAGCTTATGTACATATATTTGAATTTTGGAATATTAGTGGCTTGGCTAAGTGAATAAACTAAAATTAGAAAAAGCTTTATTTTTAGAAAAAGCTAGCTATTCTAGAAGGTGGATGGGCTTTTTGTAAAAGGGTGCATGGAGGAAAGCACAAAGGCTTTTGTATGATTTTTGCTTGGAAGCTTTTTGGAGGAATAAACATAAATACATAGGAGGTGGAAGGAGAGCACCACTCCTATGGGGGGAGATTGTACCCAGCACGCTTGTTCTGTCTCTTCCGTTTGTGAGTTTTGAGAGTTTGTGCATATTTTCAAAGAGTGTTGCTGTGTTTTTTAAGGATTTGCAGGTTTCGCAAGCGTTTCCTATTGCAATCGTGAAATGCAGTGCGGCAGCCATGCCAGGGTTGTTGCTGTTGCAGTTGTCGCTACTCCGGTGTCAGGCCTTCATCCATTGGTTCGACTTTTTGCTCCTTGATTCATATAGAGCATTGTAGGAAAGTCGACAACGGAGGAAACCACAGATTTGGGCAATGATAGAGGAGACTCCGGAAGAGGAGGAGGTGATGGTGGAGGTGAAAGTGAAAGCAGAGGGAGAGCTTTGTAAGGATCACGGGGGGCTATATTAGCCAAGTGGTCAGGGTCAACCCACTGACATCTGTGACCCCAATGCCATGTGTGATCATACGGATGTGAGGATTCTGTAACAAGCTATACAGACTGAGAAGGAACAGTAGGACTAGGTGGAATCAGAATAGATGGGAGCTAACTAACATGCTAAGGGCAAAGTGGCCAGAGCATCAGGCTAGGTGCCTTAGGTGGAATAAAAGAGTTATTGATAGGACTGGCGGATGCAGGTGGTAATGAAGGAGGAAAAGCTTTATACATAGAGGTTTGTACAAAAGATGCAAGACCTTGGTGCAACTGCTGAAGTTCATCTAATATAGTATGAATATTTTGATCCAACTTGCCAATGGCTAACTGAAGGTCATAAAAGGCTGAGTAACATGCATCAAGGCATACCTGTGTTGCCAGATTATGGGAGTTGCACCAATTTAATTGTTGTTGCTCAACAGGCATGTTGTCTTCATTCTTCTATGTTAGTGCATAAGGAGCATGCACAGACTTGAGGGTGCCATCCCCAGTGGAACAAGGCCATTGCACGAGATGGACCATGTGCATCGAATGAAGTCATTATGATGCTGAAGCAGTGATATTTTCACAATTTGTATGCGACTGCGCTGGAAGATTCACTGTAGTAGTATGCTTGTACTAAAGATTGGCATCAGAAGGAAAGCAGGCAGCACTGGTAGAAGAAACCCAATCGTGAATAACATCTGCTTTCTTAGCAGGTAGACTATGTGCGGAGGTTGATGCATCAAAAGTAGAATTAGGAGCATCATTTGGAGCACCTGCAATAGAAACATGCAAAGAGGAAGGGAAGGACAAGTGCATCACACGTTTGCCATGCTCGCGAGGAGAGCGAAGCTTGATGATAGACTTTGAGGGAGCATCTTCTATCTGAAAAGGCAGAAGTTGGGAAGAAGCTTCTTCAAGCACATTCTAGTAATCCATTTCCCATTCGATTAGCATGGGAAGAGCATTTGCCATAGAGAATGCACTCGTCTTTCGTGTAAACATGTCGGGGGATCGGATTGATCGTAGAGACAAGATAATTTACAGACCTGACATGTATAGCACAATAGTCGAACCTAGGTTTCATGGACAAACCTTTGATTTGGACATATAAACGGATAGCAGTAGACAGATGGGGATCAGAGAGAGACATCTTAAAATTCGGATATACAATAGTATGCACAGGTTCACGGTTGAGGTTTCCGTGAATCAAACCTATACGAGCATCTTTTAGATCAGAAGAGGTCGAAGTAGAACGAGTAGCAGTGAAATGGGAAGAGAATGATTGAATCGCAACAACCATTGGGAATAGAATACTTTCAGTCTTTGACCAATCTAACCCTAAACCCTAAACCAGTTTGCAGGTTTGTAGGGTTCAAGGTTTAGGGTTTTAGGGTTTAGGGTTTAGGGTTTAGGGTTTCAGGGTTCAGGGTTTACAGTTTACAGTTTTAGGGTTTTAGGGTTTATAGAAGACTAAAACCAAGCAGTTATTGAGAGGCTTACAATTGATTACCAGCCGTTTTTTACCTCTCTTTTGTTCTGAATGCTTATTCACATAAAAGTCCTGCAACCCATTCAAACCGAGAGTGGGAGATGAGACCCATATCTAATCGCTCAGCGATTTCTTGATTGCAAAGTAGGCGATCATCTTGCGTAAACCCGTAAGGGCTTTCTTTGAATGGCTGCCTCTTTGAGCACATTTTGGTAATCCATTTCCCATTCGACAAGCATGGGAAGAGCATCGAACTTAAAACGAGTAATATCAGCATTAGTCTTGCCGTAGAGAATGAACTCATCTTTAGTGTTAAGATGACGGGGAATAGGATTGATGGTAGAGACCAACCAATTTATAGACCGGACATGAATTGCACAATACTCAGACTTAGGCTTCATAGAAAGACCTTTTACTTGGACATACAAACAGAGAGTAGTAGACAAATGTGGATCAGCATAGACATCTTGAAATTGGGATATACAATTGTATGCACAAGTCCACAGTTTAGATTACCATGGATCAAGCCTATACGAGCATCCTTCAAATGGAGGCACGGCGAGTATCTACACGGCTGGCCATGCATGTGGCATTGATACCCATATGAAAGAGAGATTCTATAGCAAGAACAAAAAACAATCATAATGTATATACTGATATCCAGAAGTCTAGAAAGCATCTATCTCGTGGGGAGTGAATAGAGGGAGATATACACCAGTAGAACCTGTTGAGATATCGAGCTGATATGCCAGGGTGACCGTTGTGCATTTATGTCACCGACTTGTTAGCTGCATACACGGTTGGTACACCACCCATGAATAATAACTGGATGACAGCTATCCTTATCTACACTAGTTCGTGGCTCAGTTAGTATGCCACCTTAGTTAGTTGAGTTTGGTTTGAGACCCACATATAGGGTTCTTCTATTTCTTTGTACTTGAGTTCTTTTGGCTTACACAACTAAGAAGAGGAAAACTGTTTTTAGCCTCCACCTTTGTGTGTATTCCCACATTGTGCTTGTGAGAAAGCCTCAAGTGAGACTCCTTCCCTCTATCCCACTATCTTCACATGGTATCAGAGCCTTGTTCGTGGTAAGGAGCTCAAGAAAGCAAACCAAGTTCGTGGTGTCCTGGTAAGAGGACCAGTGTTGCTTTCCTATTTCGAGTTTGGGAGCAAATCTCTGTAGGTAGCACAGCCAGAAGTGCAAGAGTGCACTGTCTCAGATTGAGACGCCCTTCGCGGTGTGGCGAGAGCGTAGTATATGCTGCGAGGCCCGTTTTAAAGGCGGAAGTTCTTCGCAGGCACTCAGAAAAAGGCCCTATTTTTGCTGTGCGACCACTGCTCGACTGGTCCGTGGAAAGTTGCCACAGAAATTGCATTGTATGCCTGTGTGCAGAGATATTGGGAGTTGCAAAATCATGCTTGTTGCCTGTTGATGCAAAATCGTCACTAGAAAGTGACCGTGTGGTCAAATACCACTTTTGTCAGTTTTGTAGATCTGCCCGTGTGAGGCAAAAGCTGTGTTTTTCGCAGTGTCAGAATATTTTGCAGTGTTCTGTAATGGCGTCTGATTCTCTTTCATAGATTGTCACTGAAAAGCTTGACAAGAACAACTTCCAAGCATGGAAGTTTAGAATGACGAATTTTCTTATGGGAAAAGGGCATTGGGAGTTCATTACAGGAAATGAAGAGGAACCAGTTCTTCCTAATGTTCCCAATCAACAGGAAATGCAGGCATTTAAAGGATGGCATGAGAGAGCCAGAAAAGTTATGTACTGGCTTTCTATCAGTATTTCAGATTCTATGATTGTGCATATTCAGGATGCAAGTACGCCAAAGGTGGCATGGGATACCTTGGCAAAAATGTACAGCACAAATACACAGGCCAGGAAAATGCAGCTCAAGCAGGAGCTCAAGCAGGAGCTGCACAATGTGCAGAGAGAAAATATGAGCATCAATGACTACCACATGAAGGTGAAGAAAATTGCGGATGCACTTGCTTCCATTGGGTCACCAGTGGATGATGACGATTTAGTTTCTGTGACCTTGAATGGTCTAGGAAAGGACTATGCACAGTTCCGGACATCCATTGCCGTCCATGAAAAATTTCCTGATTTTGAAGAGTTGATTGCTCTTCTAATCTCTGAAGAGCAGAGAAATGGTGGTGCATCTTCTTCTGGAGGAACTTCAAAAGAAACTATCTTCTACTCAAATGCTGGAAGGGGTAGAGGCAGAGGTAGAGGAGGCCGATCTGGAGGCCGTGGTAGAAATCAGAATATGCAGCAAACTCAAGAAAACCAGTCCTATGCAGGAGGACGTGGTAACTCTAGAGGCAGGGGGAGCCAAAGAGGTCGTGGTGGATGGCAGAGAGGCCAAAATGCAAATAGCAATGTTGAATGCTACTACTGTGGTAAAATGGGGCATATGGCTAAAGACTGCTACAAAAAGCAGAATGACATTATGAATGGAAAATTGCAGCAAGGCAATTATGCATCCTCTAGTAGACAGGGTGATGACAGAAATGAGCATCTATTTATGGTGCAGCACATGACCAATTCTGTGACAAGTGCAGAAGAACGAAATGATGTGTGGTATGTTGACTCAGGTGCGTCAAACCACATGACAGGTCATGCAGAATGGATGCAGGATGCAAGGGAAATGGAAAGACTAGGATTTGTGGAGACTGGTGATGATACTGCACATCCTATTGTGCAGATCGGTAAAATTCCTTTCAAGTCTATGCAGGATGGGAAAAAGAAATACCTGTCTGATGTATTTCATATCCCGAATATCACCAAGAACCTGGTTTCTGTTGGTCAAATGGTTGAGCAGGGCTTGCAGGTCAGATTTAATCCTCATGGATGCTTTGTTGAGGATATGAAGAATAATGGTCGCTTGATAGCAAAGGGAAAGAAGAAGGGCAGGATGTTCACGTTGGATGCGGAGATGCCTGAATTGAGTGCAGCAATGTTTGCACATGGGACCGGTGTAGTTGCAGATATTGATATCTGGCATAAACGCATTGGTCATGTTAATGTTCAGCGACTTAAATTGATGCAGGCCCAAAATATTATTGCAGGATTGCCTAAATTCAAGGTTGCAGAAATGCATAAGGTGTGTGAAGCCTGTCAATTTGGAAAACAGGCAAGGAAACCATTTTCTAGGCATGTTCAAGAGAGTAAGAAGCCATTGGAATTAATCCACTCTGATGTGTGGACTACTAAAGCTGCATCTATTAGAGGCTGTCATTACTTTGTCACCTTTATTGATGACTACAGCAGAAAAGTCTGGGTGTATTTTATGAAAAAGAAAAGTGAAGTGTTTGGGCACTTCAAAGTTTTTAAAGCAATGGTTGAAAAAGAAACAGGCTTGCAAATAAAATGCCTAAGGTCAGATGGAGGGGGAGAGTACCTCTCAAATGAATTTGCAAGGTTCTTGCAGGAGCATGGCATAAAGCAACAATATTCATGCAGTCATACTCCACAGCAAAATGGACTTGCAGAAAGGAAAAACAGGCATATTGGAGAGGTATCTCGTGCCATGCTCAATGAAAAAGACCTGCCAGATTTTTATTGGGCTGAAGCAGTTGCTACAACAGTGTACATAATCAACAGGACTCCCACTGCAGCAATACATGGCATGACGCCAGAGGAGATGTATACTGGTAGGAAACCAGATATTTCTCATTTGAAAATTTTTGGTTGCATTGCCTACGTTCATGTGCCAGATGAATTGAGGTCCAAAGTTGGATCCAAAAGCTGAGAAGTGCATCTTTATTGGTTATTCTCTACAGCAGAAAGGGTATAGATGCTATAACCCTTCTACTCGTAAGTTTACAGTGAGCAGAGATGTTGTTTTTGATGAGATGAGCAGCTGGTATAAACCAGTAAATGTGATGATTGATATAGATGCACAAAATGGTAATGTTGCACAGAATTCATAGCAGCAATCACAGAATATCAGTGGACCTACAGTGTCCTCTAGCAATGGTTCATATACTTCGCCATGGACAGGCAGATTGAGATCAGGAGAATCTCCTCAAAGCAATGTAGAGAGTGGTATGCAGGTATCACGAAAAGGAAAAGAGAAGGTAGATCAGCCCATGTTTGATGTGAATGCAGGTCACTCTTATGTGGATGGTGAATCTAGTGGCTCAGAACAGAGCATTGATGATGAGTTAGGTATTCCTTCTGTTGTTACACCTGGAGTAAGGAAGACCAGGGATGTTTTGAGAGCACCTGGAAGTGAGCCTATCTTGCGCAGGTCTACCAGAGCCAGGTATCCTGTGGATAGGTTGAAATATGATGGATTTACAGCCATTCACTATGCCTATATGGTCAAAGTGATACAGGAACCAGAACCCATTTCTTTTGAGCAAGCCATGGGAAAAGAAAAATGGGAGAAAGCCATGGATGAAGAAATGGATGCCTTGGATGCAAATGCAACATGGGAAGCCTTTGCCTAAAGACAAGAATGCTATTGGCTGTAAATGGGTTTATAAGGTGAAGCACAATGCAGATGGTTCTGTGAACAGATACAAGGCAAGATTAGTTGTCAAGGGGTATGCACAGACATATGGCATTGATTATGAAGAAACATTCAGTTCGGTTGCAAGGATGGCAACCGTAAGAGCAATCATTGCAATGGCTGCATCGAAAGGATGGTCTTTACATCAGATGGATGTAAAGAATGCCTTCTTGCATGGTGATTTGCAAGAAGAGGTCTATATGGAGCAGCCACCAGGTTATGTGCATGCTGTTCATCCTGAGTTTGTTTGCAGGTTGAAGAAAGCCTTGTATGGCTTGAAGCCAGGCACCTAGAGCATGGTCTGACAAGATAGGACAGTATCTTGTTACTATTGGCTTTCAGATTTCCAAGGCAGATTTCTCACTTTATGTGAGAAAGACAGAGAAAGGTATTATGCTGCTTGTCATTTATGTTGATGATTTGATCATCACAGGTGATAGTGATGAAGACATCCTTCATGTGAAAATGCTATTGAAGCAGAAGTTTGAGATGAAGGATTTGGGAGAGCTGTGTTATTTCTTGGGCATTGAGGTGATTAGATCACCAAGTGGGATACAGCTCTTGCAGAGGCAGTATGGATCGGACATGCTGTCCAAATATGGGATGACAGGCTGTAAGCCTATTTCAGTTCCTTTGGAGCAGAATGTGAAGCTGAGCGCAGATGCAGGTGAGCTTCTGGAAGACCCTACTATGTATAGACGCATAGTAGGAAGTTTGATTTACATGACTATTACCAGGCCAGATTTGAGCTATGCTATTGGGTTGATAAGTCAGTTTATGCAGGCTCCAAGGAAACCGCATTTGGATGCGGCTAGACGCATACTCAGGTATGTGAAGTCCACATTGCAGTGTGGACTATTTTATGAGGCTGGGGTTCAGATACAGCTGCATGGATACACTGATGCTGATTGGGCTGGTAGTATTTCTGATAAACGATCTACCAGTGGATATGTGTTCTCTTTTGGGAGTGCTGCAGTCACTTGGAGCAGCAAGAAACAGCCTACAGTTGCCTTGTCAAGCACAGAGGTGGTGCAGCAATGGCTGCATGTGAGGTAGCTTGGTTGCATAAGCTACTCTATGATATGCATCAGTCTACAGATGGGCCAGTTGTCATTTATTGTGACAACATGAGCAGTATACACTTGGCAAATAACCCAGTCTATCATGCTAGAACAAAGCACATTGAGGTGCATTATCACTATGTGCAGGAGAAGGTTTTACTAGGTCTTATTGATCTAGTTTATGTCAGCACAAAGGATCAGGTAGCTGACATATTCACGAAAGCACTGGGCGCAGAGAAGCTGTGCAAGTTCAGAGACCTGCTTGGTGTGCAAGAATTGGGATTGAGCTCGAGGGGGAGTGTTGAGATATCGAGCTAGGGTGACCGTTGTGCATTTATGTCACCGACTTGTTAGCTGCATATGCGGTTGGTACACTGCCCATGAATAATAGCTGGATGACAGCTATCCTTATCTACACTAGTTCGTGGCTCAGTTAGTATGCCACCTTAGTTAGTTGAGTTTGGTTTGAGACCCACATATAGGGTTCTTCTATTTCTTTGTACTTGAGTTCTTTTGGCTTACACAACTAAGAAGAGGAAAACTGTTTTTATCCTCCACCTTTGTGTGTATTCCCACATTGTGCTTGTGAGAAAGCCTCAAGTAAGACTCCTTCCCTCTATCCCACTATCTTCACAGAACCCTCATCGGAAATATTTATAACAACTTCAGAAACCTTTACATGCTTGAGAGCTCGGAAATGAGAAGTAGAAAACTTATAGATGTCTTTGGGGTCGATAATTGGCATGTTCCAAGCAGCCTTTGGATCAGTGATTTTGGAGGAAGTCAAAGCAAAACGAGCAGTGGTGAAGCGAGAAGAGAAAGATCGAATTGCAACAGCCATTGTAAATATGAAGCGTTGGAGACTTTACTATATTCCTCACGCAGATCAGCTCAACCTCAACACGCCTCTCTCTAGGCTTTAATGGGGAGGTCTTTAGCGACTTTTAGAACCAGCAAAGAATGAACAAGGCTCTAATACCAATGACATCTACGAAGCGACTGAGAGAAAACAAAAGAAAGTGAATGGAAAACTATAAATAGAGTAGGAGCAGGAACGGATGAGGATACCAAGAGGAAGGGAGAACACAAAGTCAAGGGAAGGAGCGTGAACAATACAAACGTAAATGGGGAAAGCAGTGGGAGGAGAGGTGCGCAGGAGGAGAGGAGAAGAGCGGTTGGAAGCGAAGAAGAGTTTGTAAAAGATAGTAAAGAAATGATGGCAAGCAAGCATATAGGAGGAGGAGACAAGAACGAAATCTGAGGGGTGAAGAGAACAAGGGCGTAGAATGCTAGGAGGCAAGGTTGCAAGGAAGCTGGGAGTATATTGCACTGAAGACTTAAAAACGCATACAAGCTCTGCCTTCTACTGAGCCATGAGCGCTCTTATATAGAAGGGAGGCGAGTGGCCATCTGTATCCCCTAAGTACGAGAATCATTTGTACAAAATATACATAAAGGTGGCTAGCTCTATCCCACTTCCTTAGTGTGGGAATCATTTGTACAAAATGGGCATAAAGGTGAAGGTCTTACCCGGGACACATGGGTAGTGTCTAATCACTGAAAGACTTTATGTATAGTAGATGACATGGTGAAGGTCTTACCCGAGACATGCAAGCAATGTCTACTCACCATGACATGACAGGCTAGCTTAGCCAGGCCCATTACTAGTGGGTAATAGGAGCCCACCATTTCGTGCTTGCCAGTAGGGAGCTCCTTCGTATGACAGCATATCGGAAAGAACATTATGGACTCCTTTCTTCCACTCAACACTGAAGTCCTACATTGTGAAAAACTCTTACCAGTGAGCCAGGCAGCCTGGCCAATTTGCTTGTCGATGCGACGAGTACAAAAGGTTTTGAAGTTCTGGTTGTCAGTCTAGAAAACAAACTCTTTGTTGATGATAAAAAGTTCAAGCTTTTGAATAACCCGTTTGACAGCTAAAATTTCCTTCTCGATGGAGTGGTAGTTGCGTTTAGCACCTTGGAATGTCCCAGACGGATAGGCACATATTACTTCTTATGTGGGAATCCGTTCTAGCAGGACAGCACCCCAAAAGCTGTCAGAAGCATCTGTTTCAATTATTAATACACCATGTGTAGAAGGAATGTTGAGAGCAGGAAGATGCTAGACTTTTTCTTTAATATTATCGACTGCTTGAGTTTGGGGTGGCCCCATGTAGGACCATCTTTGCGTAGACAGAGTTGAAGAACATATCTATCATGTGCAAGCTATTCGTAAAAAGAAGAGATGTGATTGAGGCATCCCCAAAAGCATTGTAGCTAGGTGCGATCATGGATTTCAGTGGGGAAAGCAAGGAGAGCCTTCAATACATGGTCCTGCATCTGGAGGCAATCTTTATGAATATGTACACCCAAGAATTCAATAGTTTTTTGGCCAATAGTAATCTTCTTGGTAGAGAGGGCAAATCCCTTGGCCTTAATTAAATTATACATTGTAATAAGATGTTTGAGATGTGAGGAGGCGTCTGTGCTATACACAAGAATGTCATCTATATAGACCAGGCAGAAAGAATGATAAGCACCAAAGATGGAATTCATAAATTTTTGGAATTCAACACGGGAAATCTTTAAGCCTAAAGGAAGGACGTTCCATTGGTAGAACCCTTGAGGCACCACAAAGCTAATTTTATGTCGATCATCTGGGTGAAGACCAACTTGCTAGAAACCAGCTTTTAGATCAAACTTTGAAAAGATTGTGGAACCTGTGATCTTCTGCATAAGATACTCTTTATTGGGGATAGGATAGGAGACTAAAACCAAGCAGTTAGAGATCCTTTGTCAGGGGTGTCACTTGAACTGGTTGAAGAGATCTCGATGTCGATGTGGAAGGGGTCTTGTTGATGAGGATAATTCATTAAATTGTACACATGCAGATCATCTTCATCAAAACAAACTGTATAAGAATAATCTTGAGAGTAGTCATAGGAATCATGCAATTTGCAGGATAAGCATTGGGGAGTATCGAACTCAGAGAATTCTAAGATGGATTCATCAGATTCTCCTTGAGAGACTACTTCCCATTGCTCAAGATGCTGGACAGTTGTAAAGAAACCTTTAAGTTGGCGTTGTTGAGCATTACGGGGCTTCTCTATACAGCTATGCCAATATTACTGCTTCCAAGCACCTTCATCCCATGAATATGATGCGTCCAATACAATGGCCCCGCTCTACTGGTTTCCAAGCTACATCTGAGGATGGCACACTCAAATCGATGCATGCTCCTTATGCACTAACCCAAAAGAATGATGATACCATGCCTGTTGAGCAACAACAGTTGAACTAGTGTAACTCTCATAATCTAGCTACACACATATGTCAAGATGCTTGTTATTCCGTATTGTATGACCTGCATCTTGCTATTGGAAAATTAGATCAAAATATTCATACACTACTAGACGAGCTCCAACAGCTACACAGGTCTTGCTTCTACTATCTATACCTCTATATATTAGTCTTTCCCTCCTTCTTTACCACCTGCATCTGCTAGTCCTATCAATGACTCTTGTATTCCTCCCAAAGCCCCAAGTCTTATGCTTTGCCTGCTTCCTCCTCAAACTGTCTGCCTCATGCCTACTACTCCCCTGCCAACTAATCCTATCCCTCCTACTTCTCATTCTGTCTAGCCTGCAGTTGATTCTTCACACTTGTATGATAATACCTGGCATTGGGGACACCTACATGAATGGAATTATCCTACCCACTTTGCAAATACCGATCCACGTGACCCTTTTGAGGCCCTTCCTGCTCCTCCACCACAAGTTGCTCATGTGCCTCCTCCTCCTCAGCTCCCACCGTAACCCCCGCACTCACCTCACTCTAAGGTTTCCTCTTCCTCCATTGATCTCCCTACCCTGTACATGAACCAAGGTGCAAAGGTCGAACCAATGGATGAAGATCCTGTACTAATTCCTCAACAACAACAGCAACAACAGCAACTTCTACAGCAACCATGGCATGGACGTCGCACTGCATTCCATGATGCTCTTGGTTCACAGTTCATGCATGCCGAGTTTCAAACACACTTTATGGATGGTGACTTGGATGAACAGCTCGACTTGCAACGGCGCTTACAGCATAAGTCCTTTCTTGGCTATATCCTCAACATCGATGCTGCTTCTCCTCAAGCCATGAAAGATATTCTTAAAATCTTTTATGGACATATGATGTCCCTTGTCACAGTATACAGGTGGAACCCTCATGATCCCACTATGGAGACAACTAAAGGCTTCACTAATGTTATCGGTAATTGGTGGGAATTCTCTCCAAATGATCTAAAGAATGGATTTTTGCTAGTATCGATGGGAACAATCAACCCAATGCCCTCGATGCTTTAATTGCGGCAATCTATGTAGAGATCTATAAGTCATTGGTATCAAAGCCTTATTCATTCTTTGCTAGTTCTCAAAGTCGCTAAAGAGCTCCCCGTTAAAGCCCAGAGAGAGGCGTGTTGAGGTTGAGCTGATCTACGTGAGGAATACAATAAAGTCTCCAACACTTCATATTTCCAATGGTTGTTGCGATCCGATATTTCTCTTCCTGCTTCACCACTGCTCGTTCTGCTTCGATGTCCTCCAAAATCACTGATCCAAAGGCTGCTTGGAACATGCCAATTATTGACCCCGAAGACATCTATAAGTTTTCTGCTTTTCATTTCCAAGCTCTCAAGCATGTAAAGGTTTTTGAAGCTGTTCTAAATATTGTCGATGAGGGCTCTACTGGTGTATATCTCCCTTTGTTCACTCCCCACAAGATAGATGCTTTCCAAACTTTTGGATATCAATATATACATTACGGTTGTTTTGTTCTTGCTATAGAACCTCTGTTCCATATGGGTGTCAATGCCACATGCATGGCCAGCCTTGTAGATTCTCGGCACCTCCGTTTGAAAGATGCTCATATAGACTTGATCCATGGTAATCTAAACCGTGAACCTGTGCATAAAATTCTATATCCCAATTTCAAGATGTCTCTTGCTGATCCACATTTGTCTACTGCTCTCCATCTATATGTCCAAGTAAAAGGTCTTTCTATGAAGCCTAAGTCTAAGTATTGTGCAATTCATGTCCGGTCTATAAATTATTTGGTCTCTACCATCAATCTTATTTCCCATCATGTGAACACTAAAGACAAGTGCATTCTCTATGGCAAGACTAATGTTGATGTTACTCGTTTTAAGTTTGATGCTCATCCTATGCCTGTCACAAATGGGAAATGGATTACCAAAATATGCTCAAAGAGGCTTCTTCGCAACTTCCTTCATTCTAGCCTTCCAAGTCCATCATCAAGCTTCGCTCCCCTCGTGAGCATGGCAAACATGTGATGCGCTTGTCTTTTCCTTCATCTTCCCATGTCTCTATAGCAGGTGCTCCTGAAATGACGTTCCTGACTCCACTTCTATCACATCGACCTCTGCCCAAAATCTGCTTGCTGAGAAAGCTGATGGCACCCAAGGCTGGGTATCTTCTACCCATGCTGCCCATTTTCCTTCTGATGCCAGTCTCCAATACCGGTGTACTACTGTAGTAAATCTCCAGCCACAACCGCATATGAACTATGGCAATATTACTACCTTCGAGCACCTTCATCCCATGAATATGATGCATCCAGTACAATGGCCCCGATCTATTGGTTTCCAAGCTACATCTGAGGATGGCACACTCAAATCGTTGCATGTTCCTTATGCACTGACCCAGAAGAATGAATATACCATGCATGTTGAGCAACAATAGTTGAACTGGTGTAACTCTCATAATCTGGCTACACATGTATGCCTTGATGCTTGTTATTCTACATTGTATGACCTGTTGAGATATCAAGCTCTACCCCCGATATATCTCCTGGATGACTATCATTTATGTCACCGCCTATGTTAGTTGTACTCGTGGTGTAGTTAGACTACCACGTATGTTTTTGGTTTGGGTTCACATATGAACCACATATTCTAGGTTTTGACATATAGGGTATTTCCCTCTTCTATTGTATTGTTGTTGTGTGCAAAAGTGAAGAAAGGCTTCACCCTCCAACCTTGTGTCCTCTCTCTTTTGTGTGTTGTGAAGAAAGCTGAACTTGAGTCTCCTATCTCTCTCCCTTATTATTTACATGGTATCAGAGCCTTGTTCGTGGTAAGGAGCTCAAGAAAGCAAGCCAAGTTTGTGGTGTCCTGGTAAGAGGACCAGTGTTGCTTTCCTATTTCGAGTTTGGGAGCAAATCTCTGCAGGTAGCACAGCTAGAAGTGCAGGAGTGCACTGTTTCAGATTGAGAGGCCCTTCGCGGTGTGGCGAGAGCGCAGTATATGCTACGGGTGAGGGCAAAGCCCTTCGTGACTTTATTTTTTTGATTTGAGGCCGTTTCGGGGCCCGTTTTGAAGGCGGAAGTTCTTTGCAGGTACTCAGAAAAAGGCCCTGTTTTTCGCTGTACTGCGCGCGGCTAGTCGGTGAAAAGGTGCCATAGAAATTGCATCGTATGCCTGTGTGCAGAGATATTGGGAGTTGCAGATTCATGCCTGTTGCCTGTTGATGCAAAATCGTCACTAGGATGTGACTGTGTGGTGAAATACCACTTTCGTCAGTGTTGCAGATCTGCCCCTGTGAGGCTTTTTGCAGAAGTTTTGCTATTTGCCCTTGTGAGGCATTTGCTGTGTTTACAGGTTGCTGTTGCAATTCGTGATTTGTAAAATGTCTGAGAATCTGTCTACCATTGTCAGTGAGAAGCTTGACAAGAACAACTTCCAAGCATGGAAGTTCAGGATGACAAACTTCCTTATGGGAAAGGGAGTTTGGGAGTACATCAGTGGTGAAACTGCAGAACCAGTTTTGGGTGCTGCTCCCACTCCTGTTGAATTGAAGGCCTTTAAAGAATGGCATGAAAAAGCCAGAAAATGCCTGTATTGGCTGTCTGTTAGCATTTCAGATTCTATGATTGTGCATATACAGGATGTAGAGACGCCTAAGGAGGCATGGGATACATTGGTGAAGCTGTATAGCACAAATACCAAAGCACGAAAGATGCAGCTAAAACAGGAGTTGCACAATGTGCAAAGGAAAAATCTGAATATAAATGAGTATTCCTTGAAAGTGAAAGGCCTTGCACATTCTCTTGCCTCCATTGGAGCACCTGTTGATGATGAGGACTTAGTGTCCGTGACCTTGAATGGTCTTGGGAAAGATTATGCACAGTTTCGGACATCCATTGGAGTCCGTGAAACATTTCCTGATTTTCAGGAACTTATTGCTCTCTTGCTGAGTGAAGAGCAAAGGAATGGTGGTTCAGCCACCTCAACTTCTCAAGAGACTGCTTTCTACTCGAATACAGGTAGAGGCAGGGGTAGAGGAAGAGGCCGTTTTGGTGGCCGTGCAGGAAATCAGAACCAACAGCAACAACAGGAAAACCAGTCCTATGGAGGAGGACGTGGTAGTTCTAGAGGCAGGGGGAGCCAAAGAGGCCGTGGTTCATGGCAAAGGAACCAGCAAGTAAATAGCAGCACAGAATGCTATTATTGTGGAAAGCCTGGACACAAGGAGAATACATGCTATAAAAAGCAGAATGACATCAAAAGTGGGAAGTTGCAGCAAAGCAACTATGCATCATCAAGTGGGCATGGTGACGACAGAAATGAGCACCTTTTTGTGATGCAGCATATGGTTAACTCCATGTCAGGAGATGCTGCAGCTTGCAATGATGTTTGGTATGTTGATTCAGGTGCCTCTAACCACATGGCCAGTCATGGTGAGTGGTTTCATGATGTTAGAAATTTGGATAAGCCAGGTTATGTTGAAACAGGTGATGATACTGCGCACCCAATTACGCAGGTTGGTAAAGTGCCATTGGCTATGCAGGATGGCAAAATGAAGTACTTGGCAGATGTACTTCATGTTCCAAAAATCACTAAGAACCTGGTTTCAGTTGGCCAGATGGTTGAGCAAGGTCTGCAGGTTAGATTTAATCCTGATGGATGCTTTGTTGAGGACTTGAAAAATAAGTGCCGCTTGGTTGCGAAAGGCAACAAAAATGGCAGAATGTTCACCTTGGATGTTGATATGCCTGAGGTGAAAGCTGCTATGTTTGCGCATGGGAGAGGTGTCATTGCAGATATTGAGATATGGCACAAGCGCATTGGGCATGTGAATATACAAAGGCTGAAATCTATGCAAACGAAAAACATTGTTGCAGGTTTGCCTAAATTCAGAGTTGAGGGAATGCAAAAGGTATGTGAAGCATGCCAAATGGGTAAGCAGGCCAGACATGCATTTCCCAAAAATGCTAAGGTGAGCAGAAGACCTTTGGAAGTGATCCATTCAGATGTTTGGACAACCAAAGCTGCTTCTATTGGTGGATGCCATTATTATGTGACGTTTATTGATGACTACACTAGGAAGGTGTGGATTTATTTTATGAAGCACAAAAGTGAAGTGTTCAGCCATTTCAAGGCTTTTAAGGCCATGGTTGAAAAAGAGAAAGGTGTGCATATTAAAGTGCTAAGATCTGATGGAGGGGGAGAGTACTTTTCAGAAGAATTTTGTGAATATCTGAAAGAACAGGGAATTCAAAGGAAGTATTCATGCAGGTCTACCCCTCAGCAGAATGGGGTTGCAGAAAGGAAGAACAGGCATATTGCAGAAGTAGGACGGGCGATCCTAAATGAGAAAAACATGCCTGATTATTTTTGGGCTGAAGCAGTAGCAACTGCTATTTATATTATGAACAGAACCCCCACTGCAGCTGTCCATGGCATGATGCCTGAAGAAATGTATACAGGCCAAAAACCAGATATTTCTCACTTGAAGGTATTTGGTTGCATAGCTTATGTTCATGTTCCTGATGAGAAGAGAACAAAACTGGATCCAAAGGCAGAAAAATGCATCTTTATTGGATATGCTCTGCACCAGAAAGGGTATCGCTGTTATAACCCTTCCACCCGCAAAATGCAAGTGAGCAGAGATGTTGTTTTTGATGAAATGAGCAGCTGGTATACACCAACTGTTATGGTAGGAGATGCAGATGCAGGAAATGGGAATGCTGCAATAAATGCAGAGCAGCAATCTCAAGCCTTGAGTGGACCCGGAGAGTCCTCTACTAGTGGATCTAATGCATGGACAGGGAGATTGAGATCTAGTGAATCGTCACATGGCAGCCCTGATAGTGTTGTGCAGGTATCACATAAGGGAAAAGAAAAAGTAGACCATGCTCCAGTGTTTGATGTGTCTGTTGGTAGCTCTCATGTTGATGGAGAGTCAAGCGGCTCTGAAATGAGCCTTGATGAGGAACTTGGGATTCCTTCTGTTGTTACACCTGGTGCAAGGAAAAGCAGGCATGATTTAAAGACTCCTACAACTGATCCAGTTTTACGGAGGTCCACTCATATTAAGTATCCAGTTGACAGGCTGAGATATGATGGGTATACAGCACATCACTATGCTTATATGGTCAAGGTTCTAGAGGAGCCAGAGCCCACATGTTTTGAGGATGCAGCAGGGCATAAAAATTGGGAAGCAGCTATGGATGAAGAGATGGCTGCCTTGGATGCAAACCACACTTGGGATTTGATGCCTTTGCCTCATGATAAGAAGGCTATTGGCTGCAAGTGGGTTTACAAAGTAAAGCACAATGCTGATGGGTCTGTTAGCAGGTACAAGGCAAGATTGGTTGCCAAAGGTTTTGCACAGACATATGGAATTGACTATGAGGAAACTTTTAGCCCAGTTGCAAGGATGGCAACCGTGAGAGCAGTAATTGCTATGGCTGCTGCAAAGGGATGGTCTTTGCATCAGATGGATGTGAAAAATGCCTTCTTGCATGGTGATTTGCAGGAAGAGGTTTATATGATGCAGCCAGAAGGTTATGAGGATAATTTACACCTCGATTTTGTATGCAGGTTGCGCAAAGCCTTGTATGGCTTAAAACAGGCGCCGAGGGCATGGTCAGACAAGATAGGGCAATATCTTGTCACTATTGGATTTCAGATTTCCAATTCAGATTTTTCACTTTATGTGAAAAGGACAAACAGAGGGATTGTGCTTATAGTCATCTATGTTGATGACTTGATTATTACAGGTGATAGTGATGCAGACATTAATGAAGTGAAGCTGCTGTTGAAGCAGAAATTTGAGATGAAGGATTTGGGAGAGCTGCGTTACTTCTTGGGCATTGAGGTTATTAGATCCCCGAGTGGGATATGGCTGTTGCAAAGGCAATACGGTTTGGACATGCTGTCCAAATATGGGATGACAGGCTGTAAGCCTATTTTTGTTCCATTGGAGCAGAATGTGAAGCTCAATGCAGAGACAGGTGAGCTTCTTGAAGATATTACTATGTACAGGCGCATAGTAGGTAGCTTGATTTACATGACTATAACCAGACCAGATTTGAGCTATGCTGTGGGGCTGGTAAGTCAGTTTATGCAGGCACCGAGGAAGCCACATTTGGATGCGGCTAGGCGCATACTGTGGTATGTGAAGTCCACATTGCATTATGGACTATTTTATGAAGCTGAGTGTGCATTACAGGTACATGGATACACAGATGCTGATTGGGCTGGTAGTGTCTCAGACAGGAGATCTACTAGTGGTTTTATGTTTTCCCTTGGGAGTGGTGCCATCAGTTGGAGCAGCAAGAAGCAGCCAACAGTTGCCTTGTCGAGCACAGAGGCTGAGTACAGGGGTGCAGCAATGGCTGCATGTGAGGTAGCTTGATTACGGAAGCTACTTGCAGATATGGGACAGTCAATTCATGCAGCAGTTGTCATTCATTGTGACAACATTAGCAGCATCATGCTTGTTGCTAATAACCCAGTTTATCATGCTAGAACGAAGCACATTGAGGTGCATTATCACTTTGTGAGAGAGAAGGTTCTAGCTGGTGAGATTGATCTTGTCTATGTCAGCACTGAGGAGCAGGTAGCTGATATTTTTATGAAGGCATTGGGTACCGAGAAGCTTCGCAGATTTAGGAGCTTGCTTGGTGTACGTGAGATGGATTTGAGCTTGAGGGGGAGTGTTGAGATATCAAGCTCTACCCCCGATATATCTCCTGGATGACTATCATTTATGTCACCGCCTATGTTAGTTGTACTCGTGGTGTAGTTAGACTACCACGTATGTTTTTGGTTTGGGTTCACATATGAACCACGTATTCTAGGTTTTGACATATAGGGTATTTCCCTCTTCTATTGTATTGTTGTTGTGTGCAAAAGTGAAGAAAGGCTTCACCCTCCAACCTTGTGTCCTCTCTCTTTTGTGTGTTGTGAAGAAAGTTGAACTTGAGTCTCCTATCTCTCTCCCTTATTCTTTACATGACCTCCAGCTTATTGTTGGCAAATTAGATCAAAATATTCATACTGTGCTAGATGAGCTCCAACTGCTGCACTCAGGTCTTGCTTCTACTGTCCACACCTCTGTATATAAGTCTTTCCCTCCTTCTTTACGACCTGCATCTGCTAGTCCTATCAATGACTCTTTTATTCCTCCCAAAGCACCTAGTCTTATGCTTTGGCCACTTCCTCCTCAGACTACCTACTACTCCCCTACCAACTAATCCTATCAATCTTGCTTCTTAGTCTTTCAAGCCTGCAGTTGAGTCTTCACACCTGTATGATAATACCTAGCACTGGGGCCATCGGCATGAATGGACTGATCCTACTCATTTTGCAAATACTGATCCACGTGACCCTTTTGAGGCCGTTCCTGCTCCTCCACTGCAAGCTGCTCTCATGCCTCCTCCTCAACTCTCGCCATCACCTTCGCACTCACCTCGCTCTGAGGTTTCCTCTTCCACCATTGATCTCCCTACCTTGTACATGAACTAAGGTGCAAAGATTGAACCAATGGATGAAGATCCTACACCAACTCCTCAATAACAACAATAGTCACTGCAACAACCATGGCATGGACGTCGCACTGCATTCCATGATGCTCCTGGTTCATAGTTCATGTGTGCCGAGTTTCGAACACACTTTATGGATGGTGAGGATATAGCCAAGAAAGGATTTATGATGTAAGCACCATTACAAGTCGAGCTATTCATCCAGGTCACCATCCAAACATCATTAAAAAAATGTCAGCCCTAATCATTAAGAAGTTCTATAAGGCATCCATATCTACAGATGATACTTTCAAAGATAAACTTGTCAAAGTTCCAAGCTGAGTTATCTTGGAGTGCCTTAGCTACTTCAGCCCACTTATTAGTAGCATAGTCAGTTTCCACAATAATGTAATTGTTTTTTGTAAACCTAGTAGGTATGAAGGGGCCAATAAAATCCAAACCCCATCTTTGAAAAGCTTAACAAGGATGAGTAGGCTGCAATGGCATAGATTGATTTGGCAATAATTTCTTAGTATGCTGACAAACATTACAATGCGTACACTTAGTTTGAGCATCCTTAAACAAGTTTTCCCACCATAATGTTGCCTGTAACACTTTTCTCGCAGTTCTCCTTGGAAATGTCCTCTTGAAGGACAATTTCTCACTCATGTGACATAACCCAACGATGAAGAACACCATTGGCACAATGACGATAAATGTATCCACCAATTACAGTGTATTTCCAAGCCTTTAAGGCTAGTTGTCTATGCTCATTCATGAGGCATTTCCAAAGGGCGTTGTGCATCATCAAGCTGAGGAATGAATGGATCAGAGGGAGCAAGAGATGGCAAGGGAGGAGTGGCACCACCTATCACCTTCCTCTAGCTACTCAGTACTCTGGCTCTTTCATCTTTAGACCTGCACATTCAGTACATGACCCCGTCCTTTCTTACAGCCATCTTCCTCCTCCTTTCTGGCGCACTCCCATTACTACTCTTTCGCCTCCAGTGCCTCCCCTTTAGCCCCCGTATTCCCTTCGACTAGCTCTACTCCTCAACGACCTACTTGCTATGATCAATTCAAGAGTTTGGGTATTAGTATTGATGGCCTTCATGTCCATCTGAAGCTCATCACCGACAACTATACCAAACTCTAGACATCAATTGATTCTCTCGACCGCAAGGTGGGTGAACACCTCACCCAATGTAAGCTCTATCCTCTTGCCACTGATACTGGCCCTTCAACCAGTGTTTTCTCTTTGCAAGATTTCTTTACCCAGCCAGTTTCTCTTGTCTGCAATCCAATGAACACATGGCTTATGAATGTACAGTGCCAACCTCCTGACACTCTGCCCTACTCCTTGGTGGCACTTGTAGATACAGGTTCAGGCTTCAATATTTGTAAATATCGAGCCCTTCCCCCCAGTTGCTGGCAAGAATTAGAAGCCCATGATCAAATGCATGGCTCCACTATGGGTGGTGGAGCTATTGCTTGTAAACGTTTTGCTTCTAACATTTCCATTTCTCTTGATGGGCATTCTACCTTGATTGATTTCTACCAACTTAAATCTCAGGGAGTTGACTTGGTCATTGGAAATGATTTCCTGAATCACCATCTCCCTTTTGGATTCTCAACCACCAGTGAGATGATATTGACAATTCAAGGAGCACTTGTTTGCCTTCCCGCTTGCACACATCTCAAAAAGGTCTTGAAACCACTCATGGAAGATTTGGAGATTGTCCACTAGTGCTCTTCCTCTTTCTCCCTTTATTATATAGATGACATTCTTGTGTATAACAAAGATGCCTCCTCACATCTTAAACATCTTATTACAGTATATGATTTAATTAAGGCCAAGGGATTAGCCCTCTCTACCAAGAAGATTACTATTGGCCAAGAAACTATTGAATTCTTGGGTGTACATATTCGTAAAGGCTGGCTCTAGATACAGGACCATGTATTGAAGGCTCTCCTTGCTTTCCCTACTGAAATCCATGATCGCACCCAACTACAATGCTTCTGGGATGCCTCAATCACATCTCTTCTTTTTACAAATAGCTATAGATATGTTCTTCAACTCTGCCTACGCAGAGATGTTCCTACATGGGGTCCACCCCAAACTCAAGCAGTCCATAATATTAAAGAAAAAGTCTAGCATCTTCCTGCTCTCAACATTCCTTCTGCACATGGTGTATTAATAATTGAAACAGATGCTTTTAATAGTTTTGGGGTGCTATCCTGCTAGAACGGACTCCCACACAAGAAGTAATCTGCACCTTTTGGTCTCGGACATTCCAAGCTGCTGAACGCAACTACCACTCCATCGAGAAGGAAATTTAAGATGTCAAATGCGCCATTCAAAAGCTTGAACTTTTTATCATCAACAAAGAGTTTCTCATCCTCACCGACAACTAGAACTTCAAAACCTTTTGTACTCATCGCATCAATGCTTTGGTCGTGGCTGCCTGGCTCACTGTGGCAAGAGTTTTTCACAATGTACAACTTCACTATTGAGTGGAAGAAAGGATTCCATAATGTTCTTCCTGATACGTGGTCATGCGAAGGAGCTTTCTACTAGCAAGCACAAAATGGTGGGCTCCTATTACCCACTAGTAATGGGCCTAGCTAAGCTAGCCTATCATGTCATGGTGAGTAGACACTACCCGCGTGTCTCGGGTAAGTCCTTCACCATGTCATCTACTATACATAAAGTCTTTCGATGATTAGACACTCCCCCCATGTCTCGAGTAAGACCTTCACCTTTATGCCCATTCTGTACAAATGATTCCCACACTAAGGAAGTGAGATATAGCTGGCCACCTTTATGTCTATTTTGTACAAATGATTCCCGCACTCAGCAAGTGGGATACAGATGGCCAGTCCCTCTGTTCACTACCCATGAGATAGATGCTTTCCAAACTTTTGGATATCAATATATACATTACGATTGTTTTGTTATTGCTATAGAACCTCTGTTCTGTATGGGTGTCAATGCCACATGCATGGCCAACCTTGTAGATACTCGCCAACTCTATTTGAAGGATGCTCGTATAAGCTTGATCCATGGTAATCTAAACCGTGAACCTGTGCATACAATTGTATATCCCAATTTCAAGATGTCTCTTGCTGATCGACATCTTTCTACTGCTCTCCATCTGTATGTCCAAGTAAAAGGTCTTTTTATGAAGCCTAAGTCTGAGTATTGTGCAATTCATGTCCGGTCTATAAATTATTTGGTCTCTACCATTAACCCTATTCCCCATCATGTTAACACTAAAGACGAGTGCATTCTCTATGGCAAGACTAATGCTGATGTTACTCATTTAAGTTCAATGCTCTAAAGTTTGTTTGAAACTCAGCATGCATGAACTGTTAACCAGGAGCATCACAGAATGCAGTGCGACATCCACGCCATGGTTTCTGTGGTGGTTGTTGTTGTTGCTACTGTTGCTGAGGAGTTGCTACAGGATCTTCATCCGTTGGTTTGACCTTTTCATCTTGGTTCATGTATAGGGTAGGGAGATCAATGGAGGAAGAGGAAACCTCAAAGCGAGGTGAGTGCAGACGTGATGGCAGGACCTGAGGAGGAGGCACGGGAGCACCTTGTGGTGGAGGAGCAAGAAGGACCTCAAAAGGGTCACGTGGATCGGTATTTGCAAAATGGGTAGGATTACTCCATTCACGCCGGTGGCCCCAATGCCAGGTATTATCATACAGTTGTGAAGACCCAACTGTAGGCTAGACAGACTGAGAAGCAAGAGGGATAGGATTAGTTGGCAAGGGAGTAGTAGGCATGAGGTAGACAATCTATGGAGGAAGCACAGCCAAAGCATAAGACTAGGTGCTTTGGGAGGAATAAACCATAAACCCTAAACCCCAAACCCTAAATGCTCAACCCTAAACCCTAAACCCCTAAAACCCTAAAATGCTAAACCCTAAACCCTAAACCCTTCTTCCTCTGTTGATCTCCCTCCTCTTTACACTTTCTACTACACTCCATCTCTATGGTCCAGGTCAAAGGTATTTCCATGCAGCTCTGATTATTGTGCAATTCATGTCCGGTCTATCAACTATTTAGTATCCACTATCAATCCTATTCCCCATCATGTCAACACAAAAGATGAGTGTATTCTACATGGAAAAACTAATGCAGATGTTACTCGCTTCAAGTTTGATGCTCTTCCCATGCTTACTGAATGGGAAATGGATTACCAGAATGTTCTTGAAGAGGCTTCTTCTCAACTTCCTTCTTTCCAGATTGAAGATGCTCCTTCTAAGTCTATCATCAAGCTTCGCCCTCATCGTGATCATGGGAAAAGAGTGATGCACCTTTCTTTTCCATCTTCCTCCCGTGTTTCCATAGCAGGAGCTCCTAATGATGTTCCTGACTCAACATTTGACGCAACTACCTCTGCTCAAAGTCTATCGCCGGAGAAGGCTAATGCCATTCATGACTGGATGACTTCCACAAGTGCTACGTGTATCCCTACCAATGCTACTCATCAGTATAAGCGCACTACAGTAGTCAACCTCCCGGCACACCATCATACGAACTATGATAACATTACTTCTTCTAAGCATTTCCATCCTATGAATATAGTTCATCCGATCAATTGGCCCCGCTCCCACGGATTCCTGTCTACATCTGAAGATGACACACTTAAGTCGGTGCATGCTCCCTATGCATTGACACAAATGAATGACAATGGCATGCCAGTCGAGCAACAACAATTGAATTGGTGCAACTCGCACAATATAGCCACTCAGGTATGTCGGGATGCTTGCTACTCTGCATTATATTATCTGCAACTTACTATTGGTAAACCCGATCAGAATATCTTATTTGTTCTGCAAGAACTCCAATAGTTCCACACTGATCCTACCCTGCCTATCCATGAGCGTGGCTACTAAAACCTCTACATTTTCTACGGCCTTGGTGCATGGAGCCTTGAGAGAACACCTTTGAATAGTGTCGTGAAGGAGGGCATTCTTTAGGTGTATCACTGGAGCTTGTCGAGGAGATTTCAATGTCAATGTGGAAGGGATCCCATTGGTGAGGATAATTCATCAGGCTATAAATATGAGGATCATCTTCATCAAAACGAACCATGCATGTCTAACCCTGAGAGTAATCATAAGAATCATGTAATTGACAAGCTAAACATTGAGGAGTATCTGATTCAGATCATTCTAGCATGGATTCACCAGATTCCCCGTAGGAAACAACTTCCCATTGGTCGGGATGTCGGATAGTGGTAAAGAACCCTTGAGTTGGAAAAATGACCTTTTTTCCCACAAATAAAATAGCGGCCGTAAAAGGGCGATGGTGTAGGAATCACTGGGGACGCCTGGAATAGCGCTTGCACCATCGAAGACATCGAAGCTTCAGAAAAGAAGTTGATCCACATGAGCATTTGGAAGGTTGGGTCCAGGATTTGTCTGTAGCTTTTGGAGGATGATTTGTCCGAGGGACAAAACTACTTTTCTCCCACAAATTCTCCAAAAATGCACCAAACTCCAATCATCATCAATAGATTCTCTTGATTGCAAGGTCGTAGAACATCTAACCCAATGTAAGCTCTATTCTCTTTCCACTAACATGGGCCCTTTTGCTAGTGTCTTTTCTCTGCAAGATTTCTTTACCCAACCAGCTTCTCCGGTCCATAATCCCATGAAGACTTGGTTAATCAATATACAGTTTCATCCCCCTAACATTCCTCCCTATTCTTTAGTAGCTCTTGTTGATACGGGCTCTGATTTCAATATTTGTAAATACAGAGCACTTCCCCAAGCCTGCTGGCAAGACTTACAATTGCATGACCAGATGTGTGGCTCCACTATGGGTGGTGGTGTCATAGCTTGCAAACATTTTGCTATGACCAGTTCGAAAGTCTTAGCATTAGCATTGACGGCCTCAAAATCCATCTCAAAATGATCACAGAGAACTACACCAAACTCCAGTCATCAATAGATTCTCTTGATCGCAAGGTCATAGAAAATCTAACCCAATGTAATCTCTATTCTCTTTCCAATGATGCGGACCCTTCTGCTAGCATTTTTTGTCTGCAAGATTTCTTTACATTCCTCCCTATTCTTTGGTAGCTCTTGTTGATACGGGCTCCGGTTTCAATATTCGTAAATACAGAGCACTTCCCCAGGCGGGTTTGTTTGTCAATCTTGCAAGTGCAAAAGGTTTTGAAGTTTTTATTGTTGGTGCGGACAATGAAGGTCGTGTTGACTATGAAGAGTTCCATTTTCTAGATAGCGCTTTTGACTGCCAAAATTTCCTTTTCAATGGAATGGTAGTTTTGCTCAACACCTTGGAAAGTACCGGATTTGTAGGTGCAGTTAACCTCTTGTGTGGAAGTGCACTCCAAGAGGATAGTATCCAAGAAATTGTCAAATGCATCCATCTCTATTATCAATAAACCATGTTCAGAGGGGATGCGTAAGGCAGGAAGGTGTTGGACTCGATCTTTGATCCATTGAACAGCTTGGGTATGCGGTTAACCCCACGGTTGGCCATCTTTTCTGAGGCAGAGTTGGAGGGCATATCGATCTTTTGCCAATTGCTCATAGAAAGAGGAGATATGGTTGAGGCCTCCAAGAAATCGTTGGAGTTGTGTACGATCTCGCATCTCATCAGGGAAGGCAAGGAGGGCTTCAAGACATGGTGTTGCATTTGAAGACAACCTTTATGGATGTGGACACCAAGAAATTCAATGGTCTCCTACCCAATAGTGATTTTTTTGGCGAAGAGAGCCAAGCCTTTCGCCTTAATTAATTCACACACTATAATGAGATGCTTAAGGTGCGAAGAAGCATCCTTACTATATACAATAATATTATCAATATATACTATGCAAAATGCATGATATGCTTCAAAGATTGAATCCATAAACTTCTGAAACTTGATTGGACCAGTCTTTAAACCAAACGGTAGAACATTCCATTGGTAAAACCCCTAAGGAACCACAAAGCCGGGTTTATGGTGATCTTCGGGAACTAGACCAACTTGCTAGAAGCTAGCTTTGAGATCAAACTTGGAGAACATGGTGGATCCTATAATCTTTTGCATGAGATATTCTTTATTGGGAATGGCGTAAGAAACAGAGAGCAATCAGTTATTGAGAGGTTTGTAATTTATTACCAACCTCTTTTTACCACGCTTCTACTCCGAGTGTTTGTTGACATAAAAGGTAGCTGCAACCCATTCGAAGCAAGAGCGGGAAATGAAACCCATATCCAGGAGTTCTTAGATCTCTTGATTGCAAAGAACTTGATAATCTTGGGGTAAATCCATAAGGGCTTTCTTTGAAGGGCTTGGAGTTTTCCCGAAGAGGAAGTGAAACCTGGTACTGGAAGCTTTGCTTGAAGGCCAAGGGAGTTTCACTACTGTGCTGCAATCTTGGATGAACCATTGCTGCATTCTTTGCAGGGAAGATAGAATGAGGAGAGTATGCTGGGATAGCTCATCGGTCTAGAGAAGGCTTTGAATATAGTCATCTTATTAAGATCCTTCAAGGGACTGTTGTGCATCATTAAGCATGGGACTGAATGGATCAAAAGGAGCAAGAGAGGGCAACGGAGGAGTGGCACCATATTCAGGAGGAGGACTAACATATTCAAGAGAGAAAGGGGAAGAGCATTGATGAACAATTTCCACGTCTTCCATGAGGGCTTTAATACCTTCTTAAGTTTCTCATGAGCCAGAAGACAAACGATTGCTCCTTGGATTGTCAGCACATTTCTGTGGCGGAAAACCCATTGTCTATAAGTTCTCTACTTTCCACTTTCATGCTCTCAAGCATATTAAGGTTTCTTAAGTGGTTGTTAATATTGTTGTGGACGAAGGATCTATTGGTGTATATCTTCCCTGGTTTACTCCCCATGAGATTGATGCTTTTTAGAATTCAGGCTACCAATATATCCACTATGGTTGTTTCGTCTTAGCTATAGAACCATTATTCTGTATGGGTGTAAATGCCACATGTATGGCTAGTCTTGTAGATACTCATCATCTTCATCTCAAAGATGCTAGAATTGGTCTTATTCATGGTAACCTCAACCATGAACCTGTCCATATGTATTGGTCTTATTCATGTGTATCTGAACTTTAAGATGTCTTTAGCAAATCCACATCTTTCTACTGCACTCCGTCTCTATGTCCAAGTCAAGGGTCTTTCCACGAAATCCCATTTTGAGTATTGTGCACTTCATGTCCGATCTGTCAACTATTTAGTATCCACTATCAATCCTATTCCCCATCATGTCAACACAAAAGATGAGTGTATTCTATATGGCAAAACTAATGCAGATGTTACTCACTTCAAGTTTGATGCTCTTCCCATGCCTGTTGAATGGGAAATGGATTACCAAAATGTTCTTGAAGAGGCTTCTTCTCAACTTCCTGCATTCCAGATTGAAGATGCTCCTTCTAAGTTTGTCATCAAGCTTTGCCCTCATTGTGATCATGGGAAAAGAGTGATGCACCTTTCTTTTCCATCTTCCTCCTGTGTTTCCATAGTAGTAGCTCCTAATGACGTTCTTGACTCAACATCTGACGCAACTACTTTTGCTCAAAGTCTGTGCCTGAGAAGGCTGGTGCCATTCATGACTGGATGACTTCCACAAGTGCTGCTCATCTCCCTACCGATACTACTCATTAGTACAAGTGCACTACAATAGTCAACCTCCCGGCACACCATCATACAAACTACGATAACACTACTGCTTTCGAGCATTTCCATCCTATGAATATAGTTCGTCCGATCGATTGGCCCCACTCCCAAGGATTCCTGTCTACATCTGAAGATGGCACGCTTAAGTCGGTGCATGCTCCCTATGCATTGACACAGATGGATGACAATGACATGCTAGTCGAGCAACAACAATTGAATCGGTGCAACTCGCACAATATAGCCACTCAGGTATGTCGGGATGCTTGCTACTCTGCATTATATGATCTGCAACTTGTTGTTGGTAAACTCGATCAGAATATCTAATTTGTTTTGCAAGAACTCCAACACTTGCACACTGATCCTACCCCACCTATCCATGATCACGGCTACTAAAACCTCTGCCTTTTCCACGGCTTTGGTGCAAGGAGCCTTGAGAGAACACCTTCAGATAGTGTCGTGAAGGAGGGCATTCTTCAAGTGTATCACTGGAGCTTGTCGAGGAGATTTCAATGTCAATGTGGAAGGGATCCCATTGGTGAGGATAATTCATCAGGCTATAAACATGAGGATCATCTTCATCAAAACGAACCATGCATGAATAACCCTGAGAGTAATCATAAGAGTCATGTAATTGACATGCTAAACATTGAGGAGTATCTGATTCAGATCATTCTAGCATGGATTCACTAGATTCCCCATGGGAAACAACTTCCCATTGGTCGGGATGTCGAATAGTGGTAAAGAAGCCCTTGAGTTGGCAAAATGAACTTTTTTCCCACAAATAAAATAGTCGGATGATTTACTAGCCATAAAAGGGCAACGGCGCAGGAATCGTTGGGGACGCCTGGAATAGCGCTTGCACCATCGGAGATGTCGAAGTTTTAAAAAAGAAGATCCACGTGAGCATTTGGAAGGTCGGGTCTAGGATTGTCCGTAACTTTTGGAGGATGATTTATCCGAGGGACAAAACTACTTTTCTCCCACAAATTCTCCAGAACTGCACCAAACTCCAATCATCATCAATAGATTCTCTTGATTGCAAGGTTCTAGAACATCTAACCCAATGTAAGCTCTATTCTCTTTCCACTAACGCAGGCCCTTCTGCCATCATTTTTTCTCTACAAGATTTCTTTACCCAACCAGCTTCTCCGGTCCATAATCCCATGAAGACTTGGTTAATCAATGTACAGCATCATCCCCCTAACATTCCTCCCTATTCTTTAGTAGCTCTTGTTGATACGGGCTCCGATTTCAATATTTGTTAATATAGAGCACTTCCTCAGGTTTGCTGGCAAGACTTACAATCGCATGACCAGATGCGTGGCTCCACTATGGGTGGTGGTGTCATAACCTGCAAATGTTTTGCTATGACCAGTTCGAAAGTCTTGGCATTAGCATTGACAGCCTCAGAATCCATCTCAAAATGATCACAGAGAACTGCACCAAACTCCAGTCATCAATAGATTCTCTTGAGTGCAAGGTCATAGAACATCTAACCCAATGTAAGCTCTATTCTCTTTCCACTGACGCAGGCCCTTCTGCCAGCATTTTTTGTCAGCAAGATTTCTTTACCCTACTAGCTTCTCTGGTCCATAATCCCATGAAGACTTGGTGAATCAATGTACAGCTTCATCCCCCTAACATTCCTCCCTATTCTTTAGTAGCTCTTGTTGATACGGGCTTCGGTTTCAATATTCGTAAATACAAAGCACTTCCCCAAGCGGGTTTGTTTGTCAATCTTGCGAGTGCAAAAGGTTTTGAAGTTTTTATTGTCGGTGCAGACAATGAAGGTCTTGTTGACTATGAAGAGTTCCATTTTCTGGATAGCACACTTGACTGCCAAAATTTCCTTTTCAATGGAATGGTAGTTTTGCTCAACACTTTAGAAAGTACCAGATCTGTAAATGCAATTAACCTCGTGTGGGAGTGTGATCCAAGAGGACAGTATCCCAAAAATTGTCAAATGCATCCATCTCTATTATCAATAAACCATGTTCAGAGGGGATGCATAAGGCAAGAAGGTGTTGGACTCGATCTTTGATCCGTTGAACAGCTTGGGTATGGGGTTTGGCCATCTTTTCTGAGGCAAAGTTGGAGGTCATATCGATCTTTTGCCAATTGCTCATAGAAAGAGGAGGTATGGTTGAGGCAGCCAAGAAATCGCTGGAGCTGTCTATGATCTCGGATCTCATCGGGGAAGGCAAGGAGAGCCTTCAAGACATGGTCCTACATTTGAAGACAACCTTTATGGATGTGGACACCAAGAAATTCAATGGTCTCCTACCCAATAGTGATTTTTTTGGCGGAGAGAGCGAAGCCTTTCGCCTTAATTAATTTATACACTGTAATGAGATACTTAAGATGCAAACAAGCATCCTTACTATATACAATAATATCATCAATATATACTATGCAAAATGGATGATATGCTTCAAAGATTGAATCCATAAACTTTTGAAACTCGACTGGAGCGGTCTTTAAACCAAACGAAAGAGCATTCCATTGGTAAAACCCCTAAGGAACCACAAAGCCGGTTTTATGGTGATCTTCGGGAACTAGACCAACTTGCCAGAAGCCAGCTTTGAGATCAAACTTGGAGAAGATGGTGGATCCTCTAATCTTTTGCATGAGATATTCTTTATTGGGAATGGGGTAAGAAACGGAGAGCAATCAGTTATTGAGAGGTTTGTAATTTATTACCAACCTCTTTTTACCATGCTTTTGCTCCGAGTGTGACATAAAAGGCAACTGTAGCCTATTCACGCGAGAGCGAGAAATGAGACCCATAGCTAGGAGTTCTTGGATCTCTTGATTGCAAAGAACTCGATCATCCTAGGGTAAACCCATAAGGGCTTTCTTTGAAGGGCTTGGAGTTTTCCCAGAGAGGAAGTGAAACGTGGTGCTGGAAGATTTGCTTGAAGGCCAAGGGAGATTCGCTACTATGCTGCAATCTTGGATGAACCATGGCTGCATTTCTTGCAGGGAAGATAGAATAAGGAGAGTATGCTGGGAGGCCCGCAAGCTTTTAGCTCATCAGTCTAGAGAAGGCTTTGAATATAGTCATTTGATTCAGATCCTTCAAGGGACCGTTGTGCATCATCAGGCATGGGCTGAATGGATCAGAAGGAGCAAGAGAGGGCAACAAAGGAGTGGCACCATATTCAAGAGGAGGACTGACATATTCAAGAGAGAAAGGGGAAGAGCATTGATGAACAATTTCCAGGTCTTCCACGAGAGGCTTTAATACCTTCTTGAGTTGCTCGTGAGCCGGAAGACGAACGATTGCTCCTTGGATTGTCAGCACATTTCTGTGGTAGAAAACCCATTGTCTATAAGTTCTCTACTTTCCACTTTCATGCTCTCAAGCATATTAAGGTTTCTTAAGTGGTTGTTAATATTTTTGTGGACGAAGGATCTACTGGTGTATATCTTCCTCTGTTTACTCCCCATGAGATTGATGCTTTTCAGAATTCAGGCTACCAGTATATCCACTATGGTTGTTCATCTTAACTATAGAACCATTATTCCGTATGGGTGTAAATGCCACATGTATGGCTAGTCTTGTAGATACTCGTCATCTTCATCTCAAAAATGCTAGAATTGGTCTTATTCACGGTAACCTTAACCGTGAACCTATCCATACAATTGTGTATCCGAACTTTCAGATTTCTTTAGCAAATCCGCATCTTTCTACTGCACTCCGTCTCTATGTCCAGGTCAAGGGTCTTTCCATGAAACCCCATTCTAAGTATTGTGCAATTCATGTCCGGTCTGTCAACTATTTTGTATCCTTTATCAATCCTATTCCCCGTCATGTCAACACAAAAGATGAGTGTATTCTATATGGCAAAACTAATGCAGATGTTACTCGCTTCAAGTTTGTCGCTTCAAGTTTGATGCTCTTCCCATGCCTGTTGAATGGGAAATGGATTGCCAGAATGTTCTTGAAGAGGCTTCTTCTCAACTTCCTGCATTCCAGATTGAAGATGCTCCTTCTAAGTCTATCATCAAGCTTCACCCTCATCTTGATCATGGGAAAAGAGTGATGCACCTTTCTTTTCCATCTTCCTCTCGTGTTTCCATAGCAGGAGCTCCTGATGATGTTCCTAACTCAACATTTGATGCAACTACCTCTGCTCAAAGTCTACCACCTGAGAAGGCTGATGCCATTCATGACTGGATGACTTCCACAAGTGCTGCTCATCTCCCTACCAATGCTACTCATCAGTACAAGTGCACTACAGTGGTGGTCAACCTCCCGGCACACCATCATATGAACTATGACAACATTACTGCTTCTGAGCATTTCCATCTTATGAATATGGTTTGTCCAGTCAATTGGCCCTGCTCCCACGGATTCCAGTCTACATCTAAAGACGGCATGCTTAAGTTGGTACATACTCCTTATGCATTAACACAGATGGATGACAATGACATGCCAGTCGAGCAACAAAAACTAAATTGGTGCAACTCACAAAATATAGCCACTCAGCTATGTCGAGATGCTTGCTACTCTGCATTATATGATATGCAACTTGCTATTGGTAAACTCGATCAAAATATCCAATCTGCTTTGCAAGAACTCCAGTAGTTACACACTGATCCTACCTCGCCTAGCCATACTTCTGTGCATAAGTCTTTTCCTCCTTCCTTACCTCTAGCCTCTGCCAGTCCCATAGATAATTCATTTGCCCCACCCAAGGCTCCTACTCTTATGCTCTGGCCTATCTTTGCTTAGTCTTTCCATATTCTCCCTACCACTTCTATCCCTCCTATATAGATGTACAGTCTGTCCATCCTCTGTTACTGAGTCCTCCCATTTGTATGATAATACTTGGCACTGGGGCCAATGATGCAAATGGACTGATCCTACCCATTTTGCTAATATCGCTCCATGTGACCCTTTTGAAGTTGTTCCTGCTCCTCCGCGACTTGTTGATCTTATACGTTTGCCACCTCCTCAGTCACCACCTCCTTCTCGCAGATCTGCACCTTGGTTCTCCATTGATGTCCCTCCTCTTTACATGAATCAAGGAGTGAAGGTTGAACCAATGGATGAAGATTTGGCACCAGACCAGCCACAATAGCAACAGCCCTAATAGCTGCAGCACAGCAACCATGGCGTGGACGTCGCATGGCCTTCCATGATGCCCCTAGCTCCCAGTTCATGCACGCCGAATTCCAAACTCATTTTATGGATGGCAATCTAGACGAGAAACCTAATTTGTAGTGGCGCTTGCAGCATAAATCCTTTCCGGGTTATATCCTTAATATTGATGCTGCCTTTCCTCAGACAATGAAGGATCTCCTAAAAATATTTTATGGTCACATGATGTCTCTAGTCATGGTGTATAGGTGGAATCCACCTCGAGGTGCAAACAAAAATTGTTAACATCGACAATGTGCCTCAAGAAGTCCACAAGACTGTAGCAAACTTCACATTTTCTAATCTCTTTCAAATGATCTAGGTCTATATCAGACGCCAATAAAGTGAGCAAACTCTTCACAAGAAACTAAAAAAAATTGGCATCTCTTCTTCTGTCTGTGGACAATTTGTGGGACAAAAGCAGTTCTGTCCCTTGGACGAATCATCCTCCAAAAGTTACAAATGCAGACCCGCAATCTTCCAAATGCTCATGTGGATCAACTTCTTTTCTGAAGCTTCGACATCTCCTCGTGGGAAAAAAGGTCATTTTGCCAAAGATTGCATTGAGAAGCCATGTAACGCTCAACATCTAGTGAATCCATGCTAGAATGTTCTGAATTAGATACTCCTCAATGTTTAGCTTGTCAATTACATGATTCTTATGATTACTCTCAGGATTATTCATGCATGGTTCGCTCTGATGAAGATGATCCTCATGTTTATAGCCTGATGAATTATCCTCACCAACGGGATCCCTTCCACATTAACATTGAAATCTCCTCGACAAGCTCCAGTGATACACCTGAAGAATGCCCTCCTTCACAACACTATCCGAAGGTGTTCTCTCAAGGCTCCATGCGCTAAGGCCGTGGAAAAGGCAGAGGTTTTAGTAGCCATGATCTAGAAACTTCCAAAGAACTCTCTGAATCCTCTCTAGCATCCCCCACTTACTGCCATCAGCCATCCACCCAGTATTTTGGTCCTTCTATCTTTTGACCTCCCTATTCTGTTGATATGCCTACTCCACCTTCCAGTCATCTTCCTCCGCCTTTCTGGCAAACCCCTGTATCTACTCTCTCTACACCAGCTCCCCTGCAGCCGATATTTCCCAATACTAGCCCTGCTCCAAAAGTTGAGCCGCCGTCTTCTTCTCAACACCCTTTATGCTACGACCAGTTTGAAAGTCTTGGCATTAGAATTGAACCAAACTCTAGTCCATCAATAGATTCTCTTGATCGCAAGGTCGTAGAACATATAACCAAACGTAAGCTCTATTCTCTTTCCACTGACGCGGGCCTTTCTGCCAGCATTTTTTCTCTGCAAGATTTCTTTACCCAACCAGCTTCTCTCGTCCATAATCCCATGAAGACTTGGTTAATCAATGTATAGCTTCATCCCCCTAATATTCCTCCCTATTCTTTAGTAGCTCTTGTTGATACGGGCTCCAGTTTCAATATTTGTAAATACAGAGCACTTCCCCAGGCTTGCTGGAAAGACTTACAATCGCATGACCAGATGCGTGGCTCCATTATGGGTGGTGGTGTCATAGACTGCAAACGTTTTGCTTCCAATATTTCGATCTCCCTTGATGGTCATTCTACTTCGATTGACTTCTATCAGCTCAAATCGCAGGGGGTGGACATGGTCATCGCCAATGATTTTCTTAATTGCCACCTTTCTTTTTGGGTTTTCCGCCACAGAAATAGTGCTGACGATCCAAGGAGCAATCGTTCATCTTCCAGCTCACGAGCATCTCAAGAAGGTATTAAAGCCCCTTATGGAAGACCTAGAAATTGTTCATGAATGCTCTTCCCCTTTCTCTCTTGAATATGTCACTCCTCCTCCTGAATATGGTGCCACTCCTCCGTTGCCCTCTCCTGCTCCTGATCCATTCAATCCCATGCCTGATGATGAACAACGGCCCCTTGAAGGATCTAAATGAGATGAATATATTCAAAGCCTTCTCTAGACTGATGAGCAAAAAAGCTTGCGGGCCTCCCAACATACTCTCATCATGCTATCTTCCCTGCAAGAAATGCAAAAACGGTTTATCCAAGATTGCAACAGCAAATTTCCCTTGGCCTTCAAGCAAATCTTCCAGCACCAGGTTTCACTTCCTCTCTCTGGGAAAACTCCAAGCCCTTCAAAGAAAGCCCTTATGGATTTACCCCAAGATGATCGAGTTCTTTGCAATTAAGAGATCTAGGAACTCTTGGGTATGGGTCTCATTTCCCACTCTCGCTCCGAACGGGCTTCAGCTGCATTTTATGTCAACAAACACTCGGAGCAGAAGCATGGTAAAAAGCGGTTGGTAATAGATTACAAACCTCTCAATAACTGCTTGCTCTCTGTTTCTTACCCCATTCCCAATAAAGAATATCTCATGCAAAAGATTACATGCTCCACCATCTTCTCCAAGTTTGATCTCAAAGCTGGTTTTTAGCAAGTTGGTCTAGTTCCTGAAGATCACCATAAAACCGGCTTTGTGGTTCCTTAGGGGTTTTACCAATGGAATGTTCTTCCGTTTGATTTGAAGACTAGTCTAGTTGAGTTTCAGAAGTTTATGGATTCAATCTTTGGAGCATATCATGCATTTTGCTTAGTATATATTGATGATATTCTTGTATATAGTAAGGATGCTTCTTCGCACCTTAAGCATCTCATTACAGTGTATGAATTAATTAAGGCAAAAGGCTTGGCTCTCTCCACCAAAAAAATCACTATTGGGTAGGAGACCATTGAATTTCTTGGTGTCCACATCCATAAAGGTTGTCTTCAAATGCAGGACCATGTCTTGAAGGCCCTCCTTGCCTTCCCTGATGAGATCCAAGATCGTACATAGCTCCAACAATTTCTTGGCTACCTCAACCATATCTCCTCTTTCTATAAGCAATTGGCAAACGATCGATATGCCCTCCAGCTTTGCCTCAGAAAAGATGGCCAACCGTGGGGTCAACCCCAAACCCAAGATGTTCAATGGATCAAAGATCGAGTCCAACACCTTCCTACCTTATGCATCCCCTCTGAACATGGTTTATTGATAATAGAGAAAGATGCATCTGACAGTTTATGGGGTGCTGTCCTCTTGGAGCGCACTCCCACACAAGAGGTTATCTGTGCCTACAGATCCAATACTTTCCAAGGCGCTGAGCAAAACTACCATTCCATTGAAAAGGAAATTCTGGCAGTCAAGCGTGCTATCCAGAAAATGGAACTCTTCGTAATCAACAAAACCTTCATTGTCCGCACCGACAATCAAAACTTCAAAACCTTTTGCACTTGCAAGATTGATAAACAAGTTGGTCGCAGACGCCTCGCTCACTGGCAAGAGTTCTTTTCCATGTATGACTTCATTGTCGAATGGAAGAAAGGTGTCACCAATGTACTTCCTGGCATGCTATCACATGAAGGTGCACCATACTCGCAAGAACAGAATGGTGGGCTCCTTCTACCCACTAGCAATGGCCCTTGATAAACATTCTATCTTGTCATGGTGATTAGACACTACCTGATGTCCCAGGTAAGACCTTCACCTCGTGACATAATGTGCATAAGATTCCTTCGGTGATTAGACACTACCTGTTGTCCCAGGTAAGACCTTCACCTTTATGTCTTTCGGCTATGTACAAATGATTCCCACACTCAAGAAGTGGAATACAACTGGCCATCCACTAATAAGTGCGATACAACTGGCCACCAGCCTCCCTTCTATATAAGAGCACCCTTGGCTCAGTAGAAGGTAGAGATTGTATGAGTTTTCATCTTTGCAATATACTTCCACCTTCCTTGCAACCTTTCTCCCAAGTCCTTTGTCTCCAGTTATCTCCACCTTTTAGCTTTCGTTCTTGTCTCCTCTTCCTGTATGCCTTCTCACTATCATTTCTTCACCATCACCTATGAACTCTTCTTCACCTCCGACGTTTCTTCTCCTCTCCTGCGCACATCTCCTCCTACTGCTTACCCCGTTTATGTTTGCATTGTTCACACCTCATCCCTTGACTTCATGTTCTCCCTTCCTCTCGGTATCCTCGTTGGTCCTCGTTCCTACTCCATCTAGTTTTTGTTTCTGTGCTTCCACTGCTCATTCAAATCCTACTCCTTATTGGTATCAGAACCATTTCTGCATTCATCAATCCATATGTCTACAAAAAACTTAAATCCATGCACTAACACTCCACATAGATGTGTCTTAAAAAAGTGTTTTCCTTGTAGCTTAGGTGGAGTGTTAACGAATCGAGGTAATGTTGTTGTATTTTGATAAATACCATCTACAATAATGCACATGTACTCATTTGGATGAGAAATAGCTTGCTCCTACCAAAATGCTTATTTTATTCTAGAATGTTGAACAAGTTCATTATGAAATTCTCTCTTTTCTTTTAATTCTTCTTTTTGTTTTGTAGATGTTGCACTCTCAAGTGCTCGCTTTAGATCATCATAGTCATTGCACTTTGACATTTTTTGCCTCTTTGGGATTTTAACATGTCCAAAGCTTTTTTTCCAAAGAGTATACAAAGTATGGAAAGATGCCAGTGCATGCCCTCTCTGCCTCTGTGTTTCTCCAAAAGAGTTAAATACTCTTTTCTTGTCCAACCTATCGGAAGATGGATTTTTTATAGATGGGATTGTGGTAAAGCATTTTCATGAATGTGGGCTTTCAAAATTGTTGTTGCCGCAACCATTAAGGCTCTTGTTTTGGGCCTTCTTATGTTTCAATGAATGTTAAATTTTACTCCATACTTTGCTTTATTAGCCGAATTCCAACATGTGCCATGTGATAATCCTATAATAATGCAATATACATTATTGCAAACTTTTTTCCATCTATAAGAGGCCTTATCTGACGTCCTGAACTTCACCTTCTCTTATCATTTACAAGAAAGCAAGACAGTCTCATGATGAGTAGGTATTCATTTCTTTTGCTCCCATTCCTTTGCCATACATGTTCTCTACAACCCTTGATGTCATGTAAGTTAATGAATCGCAAACATCTACGCTTACAACATGTAGATCGCATTGCTTTTAGCATAACATCTTCATTCATTACTCTTATTCTCTACATCTACACTTACAGCATGTAGATCGCATTGCTTTTAGCATAACATCTTTATTCATTACTCTTATTCTCTTTGGTTGCTTTTTTGGATCTACCTAGACTCGCTTTCATTTCATGCATTTGTATGTCTGTTTTGGAACCTTCTGTACATCCTTATTTGGATTTGTGCAGTTCTCCTTGTAAGATTTATTTGTCACTTTGTTTTCATGGGATGTTGCATCCTTGATCTTATCACTCTGATAGTCAAATATTGAATAGTCCTTTGTTGATCTCATCCCTGCTTTTGATACATTGGTAGAACCATTTGTAACATTAATTGTTTCATAGTCAAAGTCAAATACCGAATAGTCCTTTGTTGATCTCATTCCTACTTTTGATACAATTGTAGAACCACTTGTCACAGTGGCGATAGAGTGTCTAGAATGATCTTCAAACCCATCTATTCCTAAGACATCACTCATTGATGCACTTTCTATGGATTTCATAACTCCATAGTCTTGACACTCCTCTACTCCTGAGAGAACATCACTCATTATATCATCGTGCATGATTTCCATAATTCCATAGTTACTTGGTTTGTCTCCAAGAACTTTATCAATATTTCTCCAAGAACTTTATCAATATTCATGAAACCATCCATGCAAGTTGATATCACTTTTGACATCTTTTCCCAAGTTCTCAATGTGCATGAACTCATCCACCTCGGATAAGGCCTCACTTGTGAAATCTTTTTCTTTCTCGGTACCAATGGACTCATCAACTCATAATAAGATGTCAGTGCTATAGTTGAGTGCAATGGAATCATCCATCTCTAAAGGAATAGAGCTTGGTACATTGGCATATTCTTTCAATTCTTTGATGTTGTAGTATACATTATGTTTATCATAAAAAACACATGCCGAGTCTTTCCAGTCTTTAAAATTTGCATGCTCCATCTCAAATCCTTACCTACCTCATAGTAGGGACCATCCAATGAGATTGAGTTATCATCCATACCATCATCAGTAACTTTTTGAATTCTCATCTGTGCAAATGTCTACTGTTTCACTTGTTGAAATCCCAAGACTTGACCTTCTGCTATGTTCTTATTTGCAAATGATAACATTTGTAAAATATCTCCCACTCTAAAATCCAAAGATATGCACTTTTTATTCCTTATGACATGTGTTGGATAAGTCATCTATGTCCCATGCAATAAATGCTTTGTTGGAAGTATTATAGGGCATAACATCTCCAAGGATTTCCATATCCCCACACTTATGCTTTAGCTCAACATGTGCACTAAGAATCTTTGATACGATAACCACCACCTTCTCTTCACCAAGTCTTCTAAAGTGACAAATAGAATTTGGATCACTTTCATGGATTGTAGCAAATGCAACTACTTCTCTTTTGTAACATAGAATCACCTCCATCCCCGAAATAAAATTTGTAGCCATCTCCTTTGTGAGTTTCCTTTGCAAACAAGTTGTAATAACCATTATAAAGAACATTAGTCTCTTCTCAATAATCTACTTTACTAATTCTTTAGTAATCTAGATCTTGTTTAGAAAATATGGGAGGTCTTATTTAGAAATCCGGGTTTTTAGTAACGGATTTAACATTTAGTAATTAGCAATTCGCTAACCCTAAATCCTCTAAACCCTACTCCCTAAAATAAACCCTAAATTCTAAATCCTAAATTTTTAACCCAAATACTCTAAATCCTAATTCTTGCTCTTTAAACCCTAAACCCTAATCTTGGCTCCCTGAACCCTAACCCCTAAACCCTAGTTTTGGCCCTCAAAACCATAAACCCTAACCCCTTAACCCTTAACCCCTAATCCCTAATCCCCAAACCCTGAACCCTAAACCCTAATCCCTAAATCCTAAACCCTAACCCATAATCCCTAAACTTAGCTTAACCCTAAACCCTAAATCCTAAACCCTAAATCTTAAACCCTAACCCCTAATCCCTAAACCCTAAACCCTAATCCTACCCCTCAAAACCCTAAATTCTATACCCTAACCCCTAATCTCTAAACCCTAACCCTTAATTCCTAAACCCCAAAACCTAAACCCTAGTCCTTAATCCCTAATCCCTAAACCCTAAACCCTAAACCCCCAAATCCTAATCCATAAACCCTAACCCCTATTCCCTAATCCCAAAACCCTAAACCTAAACCCCTAAACCCCAGCCCCTAATGCCTAAACCCTAAATCCTAATCCTAGACCTTTTATCCCTAAACCCTAACCACTAAACCTTAAACCCTAATCTTGGCCCTCTAAACCCTAAACCCTAAACCCTAAATCCTAACCCCTAATCTTAGCCCTCTAAACCCAAAACCCTAACCCCTAAATCCTAAACCCTAACCCCCAAGCCCTAAATCCTAAATCCTAATCCCTAACCCCTAAATCTTAAACCCTAATCTTGGCCCTCTAAACCCTAAATCCTAACATCCAAACCCTAATCCATAAACCCTAACCCCTAATCCCTAAGCCGTAAACCCTAATCTTGACCCTCTAAATCCTAAACCCTAACCCATAAAAACTAACCCCTAATTCCTAAACCCTAAATCCTAACTTCTGAACCCTAAACCCTAACCCCCAAACCCTAAACCCTAAAACCAAACCCCCAAACCCTAAAACCTAAACCCTATGATTGATTTAAGTAATATCCTTCATTTAAGTAATAGTTTTCGTTAGGATTGATAAGTGGGAGTGGAATTGAAAGTAGGAATGTGGGAATGGGAGTGGGAGGTGGGAGTGGGAGAGGGAGTGGGAGTGGGAGTGGGAGTAGGGGGGGTGGGGGTGGGGGTCGGAGGGTGGGAGTGGGACTCGAACTGGGTGGGAGAGGGGGAGGTAGGAGAGGGGAGGGTAGGAGAGATCAATGGAAGAGTAGGTACTCGGATGGAGGGGCTGAGAGAGAGAGAGAGAGAGAGAGAGAGAGAGAGAGAGAGAGAGGCAAGGGAGAGGAGAGGAGGCGCGGTAGGGAGAGAGAGAGAGAGAGAGAGAGAGAGAGAGAGAGAGAGAGAGAGAGGGAGGGAGGGAGGGAGGGAGAGAGAGAGAGGGAGAGAAAGAGCAGAGGGAGAGGTAATGAAAGAGAGGCAGCACGAGAGAGAGAGAGAGAGAGGCGAGAAAGAAGGATAGAGAGAGGAAGAGAAAGAGAGACAGCGAGAGAGAGAGAGAGAGGGAGAGAAAGACAAGAGCGCACTGCCGCCGTAGCAACAAAGAGAGAGAGAGAGAGAGAGAGAGAGAGAGAGGGGGGGGGGGGGAGAGAAGGAGAGGGAGAGAGGTAGGGAGAGAGAGTAGAGAGAGAGAGAGGTGTAGGGATAGAGTGCCATTACCGCGGCAGCGCGAGAGAGAGAGAGAGAGAGAGAGAGAGAGAGAGAGAGCAAAGGAGAGGGAGGGGAGAGAGTGCCACTGCCACGGTAGCACAAGAGTGAGAGAAAGAGAGAGAGAGAGAGAGAGAGAGAGGAAACGTAGAGGAGAGAGAGAGAGCAAAGGAGAGGGAGGGGAGAGAGAGAGAGAGAGAGGTGTAGGCAGAGAGTGCCACTACTGTAGCACAGAGAGAGAGAGAGGTGTAGGGAGAGAGTGCCACTACCGCAGCACAGAGAGAGAGAGAGAGAGAGGGAGGGAGAGAGAAAAGGAGAGGGAGGGGAGAGAGAGAGGTGCAAGGAGAGGGTGCCGTTGTTGCGACAGCAGCACAAGAGAAAGAGAGAGAGACAGAGGAAACAGAGAGGATAGAGAGGATCAAAGGAGAGGGAGGGGAGAGAGAGAGAGGTGTAGGGAGAGAGTGCCACTACCGCGGCAATGCGAGAGTGAGAGAGAGAGAGAGAGAGGTGTAGGGAGAGAGTGTCGCTGCCACGGCAACAAGAGAGAGAGAGAGAGAGGAAATGGAGAGAGGAGAGAGAGAGAGAGAGAGAGAGAGAGCAAAGGAGAGGGAGGGGAGAGGTGTAGGGAGAGAGTGTCGCTGACACGGCACAGAGATAGAGAGAGAGAGAGAGAGAGAGAAGGAGAGGGGGGGAGAGGTGTAGGGAGAGAGTGCCACTGCCGCAGCACAGAGAGGGAGAGAGAGAGAGAGAGAGAGAGAGAGAGAGAGCAAAGGAGAGGAAGGGGAGAGAGGGAGGGGAGAGAGAGCGATGTAGGGAGAGAGTGCCGCTATCGTAGCAGTGTGAGAGTGAGAGTGAGAGAGAGAGAGAGAGAGAGATTACTATGCAAGGGTATGCTGCTGATCCCTTTGATTTTATGGGGTGTATCATCCCCCATCATTACATTCTCTTTTGGATTCCGATTGGGACAAAGATCATAGAACCATTCTTTCTCAGGTGTCATGTGGTTGCTTGCACTAAAGTCAAAAGCCACCATGTGTCCTCATCCTTCTGAATATGAGATGTAGGCTATGATATTTCTTTTGTCCATCCTAGTCCTTCTACAAGCACATTCTTCTTTCATCACTCTTAATTTATCATCTCCCCACCCACCATGGATATCCTTGGCATCGTCGTCACAGACATGGAGTCCGGAATCGACAGTCTTAAAGAATGGATTGCTAACCAAGGAGCAAGGAGAGACGTAAGAATTCGACAAGGCTCTCCACTTACATGGATGGAGAGAGGAATTCGATGCACAGAGGCGGGTAGAGATGGAGGAGACTCAGAAGATAGCAGAGAGCGAAAGACTTTTACAATGTATTATAAAAGCACAACAAGATCTCTTAGACTTCTTAAGCAACCTACGTTATCGCAGCACTTCGTATGGCCGATTTGATGCAGATGCTGAAAGAACAATGAGGGCCTCCCAAAGAGATTATAAAGAAACAATCTGTGACTGCTTGAATTTCTTCCTTCATTGTAATTATGTTGAGGATATGGACGTGGAGTTCGTGGAAGATTGGATTGTTGTGAGAAGATAAGAGATACTAATGATGAGATCTTCTAGTGTGATCTCGGCCTATGTGGCCTATAATAGTTGTTAATCTTATTTTGTATTCTCTGCAACAAGGCCGGTAGGGCTGAGCAGATCATATTAGAATTACTAATACAGCTTATTTTTTAGTAGCAAATCTCATAAAGTGTGGCTCTTATGACTCTATAATGTTATAAGCTTTGACCCTATAGCATGATTTGAGTAATCTTATTGTTTTGAGTTGCAAATTTTCATCAAGTGTATCCATGATAAATGCCCCTTGTCCATGAGAGACTTCCCCTTATGTATTCACATATAATCAAATAATAATACAATTTGAATAAATATCATAAGTAAATATCCTAATGTATTGTAACATTTAACATAAGTTTCAAAAACACTATCATTTAGTGAACACAAATAAGGTAAAAATATTCAAGGACTCATGTTTCTTTCTACATGCTTTACAATGGAATAGAGTCTGATGAATCCTCTTAAGGTTGTGATGCTCTAAGAGTACATTGACTCTCTACATCTTGTGTAGATGGTGTACATTGAGTTTCTACTTTTGGTGTAATCGGGATAGACTCAATCTCTTCCTCCTTTGCAAGATGTGATGTTGTAGATGCACATTGAGTCTCTACTTCTTGTGTAGGAAGAATGCATTTAGTCTCTAATTCAAGTGGAGACGTAATGCTTTTGCTATAGAATCATTCTCTGCTTGAGGGTGTGATGCACAAGGAGACTGAATTGTCTCTTGTTTTTCTTTGGCTCCCTTAGGTTCTTCATTGACATCATGTTGTTTCCCAATGGTGGCAGTTAGGTCGTGAATAGTCTTAGCCATAAAATCTTGTAGCTCAAGCTTTGTATGTGCTTCTATTGAGACATATTAGGTACAAATAATATAATATTTGTGTAAATAATATATTTTAGGTACAAATAATATAATACTTTTGCATGAAAACTATAATTACTTTGATAAATCAAAAGTACAATGAGTCCCATTGATACACCTTAAGTTTTCATTCTCCCCAATGGTATAAGTGACAATTTCATGCTTTGGGAACAGCCTAAAAGGCTTCACAAGGCTTAGATACATGCATAAATGTGAAAAAAAAATAGGATTTACAATGAACTCGTGGATAGTGTAAAATGAAATATAATCACTTACAAATCTAAAGTCTATCTGATACAAGTGCAATATGCTCCGTCAACTCCACAAGTGGTATAAATATAATCTGCTCTGTCCACTCCCACAACCGATACAACTGTAATCTATCCTGTCCACTGATACAACTTCCAATCATCTTGAAAGTTTTAAAACCTTGATCGTTGCTTAAATGGTAGGGTTATTGTGAGTGTGAAACCACATGTGAACGAATGGACTGACTTTGATTAGGAACTAGTCAGGAAATTTTGAGCATGGCTTTGATTGGTTTTTTTGGAGTTCGATATAATTTCTTTTCCGTTGTTCTTTTTAATATGCTTAGGTTGCGAGTTAAAAGCAAGAAATAATTTCTTTTCCATTGTTCTCTTTAATATACTTAGGTTGCGAGTTTAATAAAGACAATTACTATTCAGACAAACAATTTAAAAAACGAGACAATATTTTTATTTACAAAAACTAATTTACTTACAACTCATAAGAATTTAACATTCACATTAATAAAGAGTTAAAATCTCAATAAATTTAAATTTGACTTTATGAAAAATAATCAAAACTAAAAATTGCAATTGACTCCAAACCCTAAACTCTAACCCCAAACCCTAAAACCTAGACCCTAACCCCTAAATCCTAGTCTTGGCCTTCTAAACCCAAACCATACAAACCCCCAAACCCTAAACTCTAAACCCTAAACCCTAAACCCAAAATCCAAAATCCAAACCCTAAATCCTAACCCCCAAACCCTAAAACCTAACCCCTAAAGCCTAAACCCAAACCCCTAAACCCTAAACCCAAACCTGCAAACCCTAAACCCTTATCCCCAAACCCTAAATCCTAAACCAAGACCCCCAAAACCTAAACCCTACCCCCCAAATCCTAAACCCCAACCCCTAAATCCTAAACCCTAACCCTAAATCGTAACCCCTAAACCCTAATCCCTAATCCTAAACCCTAACTTTAACCCTAAACCCTAGCCCCCAAATCCTAATCCCTGGCCCCCTAAACTCTAACCCTAAACCCTAACCCTAACCCCCTAACCCTTAACCCCAAACCCTAAATCTTAAACCCTAAACTCAAATCCCCCAATCCCTAAACCTTAAACCCAACCCCCAAACCCTTTTTTAATTCAAATTAATTTCCCCCCCTTTACGCGCATGTCGCGTACCCCCCTCTTCCCCTTTGCACGTATGTCGCGTACCCCCCTCCCTCCCTTCACATTACTAAGAAGTTTAAATTTTGACAAAGTAAATTCTTATTAGTTTGAATCATTAAATTTGAAATATAAATAAATTAAATTTAACTTTATGGAAAAATATAAAATTTTAAACGTAAGATTTAGAAAATAAGACTTAAAATAAAAAATTCAATATTTACGTAGAAGAAAATATTAATTCTCCTTAAAAAGAAATAAATTAAACAAATATATTAATGTAAGCCAAACTACTTGTAAAATTTTCAAAAAGGTGAGAAATTTGAAATTATACTTTCTATATTCTAACACAAAATGCATTTTTTTAACTATATTCCATAAGTTTTAATTGAGAAATTAAACTAGTAAATTGAAAATGAAAGTGAAACCACTCTCTCTCTCCTTTGCCTCTCCTTTTCTCTCTCTCTCTCTCTCTCTCTCTCTCTCGCACGCGCGTGATGTCTCTCCCTTCACCTCTCTCTCTCCCTACCACTCTCTCTCTCTCTCGCGTGCTGCCACTATTGTGGCAGCAACACTCTCTCCCTTCACCTCTCTCTCTCTCTCTCTCTCTCTCTCTCTCTCTCTCTCTCTCTCTCTTCTTTCTCTCTCTAAGTTCTCTCTCTATAATAAAATTTCAAAGAATAAAATTTAAAAAAAATACCTAGAAGAAATTTGAGATGTATGCTTGTGCTTTCTTTTGCTCTTGCTGCACCTTTTGCTTCTCCTCTTGCTCTTCCCTGTTGTTGAAATGGGAGAAACAATGAGCTGAGGAGAGTATATATAAGAAAAGCTAGGGTTTCAAGTGCTTCTCTCTCATTGGTCCTTAGATTTCATTGTCTCCTCTCCCATTGGCCTCTCCACCATCACATTATCTCCTCTTCCATTTTCCCCTCCATCCAAGTATCTACTCTTCCATTGGTCTCTCCTACCCTCCCCCCCTCTCCCACCCACTCCCACTCCTACCCTCCCACTCCCACCCCCACCTCCCCCACTCCCACTTCCTCTCCCACTCCCACGCCCATGCCCACGCCCACGCCCACCTCCCCCTCTCCTACTCCCACTCCCACTTCCACACTCCCACTCTCCCTTTCTCCCACTCCCACCCTCCCACCTCCCACTCCCATTCCCACATTCCTACTATCAATTCCACTCCCACTTATCAATCCTAATGAAAACTATTACTTAGATGAAGGATACTACTTAAATCAATCACAAGGTTTAAGCTTTAGGGTTTGGGGGTTTGCGTATAGGGTTTGGGGGTTTGGGTTTAGGGTTTAGGGTTTGGGGGTTTGGGTTTAGGGTTTAGGGGTTAGGGTTTGGGAGATAGGGTTTAGGGTTTAGGGATTAGGGATTAGTTTTTACGAGTTAGGGTTTAGGGTTTAGAAGGTTAAAATTAACGTTTACAATTTAGGGATTAGGGGTTAGGGTTTAAGAGTTAGGGTTTAGGGTTTAGAGGGCCAAGGCTAGGGTTTAAGATTTAGGGATTAGGGATTAGGATTTAGGGATTAGGGGTTACGATTTATGGGTTAGGGTTTGGGAGTTAGGGTTTGGGGATTAGGATTTAGGATTTAAGGTTTAGAGGGCCAAGATTAGGGTTTAAGGTTTCAGGTTTAGAGTTTAGGGTTTAGGGGTTAGGGGGTCAAGATTAGGGTTTAAGATTTAGGGGTTAGGGTTTAGGCTTTAGGAGTCGATGAGTTCATTGGTATCGAGAAAGAAAAATATTTCACAAGTGATGCCTTCTTCGGGGTGGATGAGTTCATGCACATTGAGAACTTGTGCAAAGATGTCAAAAATGATATCTTATCAAGCATGGATGGCTTCATGGATACTGATAAAGTTCTTGGAGTCAAACCAAGTAACAAAGGAATTATGGAAATCATGCACGATGATATAATGAGTGATGTTCTCTCAGGAGTAGATGAGTTTCAAGACTATGGAGTTATGAAATCCATAGAAAGTGCATCAATGAGTGATATTCTCTCAAGAATAGATGAGTTTGAAGATCATTCTGGACACTCTATCGCCACTATGACAAGTGGTTCTACAATTGTATCAAAAGTAGGGATGAGATCAACAAAGGACTATTCGGTATTTGACTTTGACTGTGAAACAGTTAATGTGACAAATGGTTCTACCAATGTATCAAAGGCAGGGATGAGATCAACAAAGTACTATTCAATATTTGACTGTCAGAGTGATAAGATCAAGGATGCAACATCCCATGAAAACAAAGTGACAAATAAATCTTAGGAGAACTACACAAATCCAAATAAGGATGTACAGAAGGTCCCAAAACGGACATATAGATGCAAGAAACGAAAGTGATTCTAGGCAGATCCAGAAAAGCAACCAAAGAGAATTAGAGTAATGAATGAAGATGTTATGCTAAAAGCAATGCGATCTACATGCTGTAAGCATAGATGTATATGATCCATTAACTTACATGACATCAAGGGCTGCAAAGAACATGTCTGGCAAAGGAAAGGGAGCAAAAGAAATGAATACCTACTCACGAGACTATCTTGCTTTCTTGTAAATGATAAGAGAAGGCGAAGTTCAGGACAACAGATAAGGCCTCTTATAAGTGGAAAAAGTATTTGCAATAATGCATATCGCATTTTTATAGGATTATCACATGGCACATATTGGAATTTGGCTAATAAAGCAAAGTATGGAGTAAAATTTAACATTCATGAAAACACAAGAAGGCCCAAAACAAGAGCCTCAACGGTTGCAACAACAACAATTTCAAAAGACTACATTCATGAAAATGCTTTACCGCAACCCCATCTCTCAGAAACGCATCTTCCGATAGGTTTGACAAAGAAAGAAGTAATTAACTCTTTAGACATGTTAAAATCCCAAAGAGGAAAAAAAATATCAAAGTGCAATGACTGTGATGATCTAAAGCGAGCACTTGAGAGTGCAACATCTCCAGAACAAAAAGAAGCTTACAAAAAAAAGAGAGAATTTCATCATGGACTTGTTTGACATTTTAGAATAAAATAAGCATTTTGGAAGGAGCAAGCTATTTCTCATCCAAATGAGTACATGTGCGTTATTGTAGATGGTATGGATCAAAATACAACAACATTACCTTGATTCGTTAACACTCCACTTAAGCTACAAGGAAAATACTTTTTAAAGACACATTTATGTGGAGTGTTAGTGCATGGATTTAAGTTTTTTGTAGACATATGGATTGATTCCTTGCATCTACATGATAGCAATCAAGTTGTAACATCCGTTATGAAATGTACATGCAAAAAAAGGTCGCCTACCAGCAACTTTGAGAGTCTAAGTAGACAATTGCAGACGAGAGAATAAGAATGTACTCTTCTTTGCATTTTGCTCAATGCTAATCGCTCATAGAATCTTCAATGATATTGAAGTTGGGTTTTTGTTGGTTGGGCACACACATCAGGATATTAATCAGGTATTTAGCACGGTTTCAAGAGACTAAAACACAAGGACATGGGCACGATGGATGATTTGATAAGAAAATGTGGGAGGCAAGTTGGTGGCCGCAAGGAAGGAACAGTATGCTCAATGGTTAAAAGGATGTATGATTGGAAGAGCTTTATTCTACCTTTCATACAAAAAGGTGGTGATGCCCTGATAGGTCATAGCGCTCCACACTATTTTCACTTTTTCTTAAAGGATGAAAAACTAGTGATGCAGTGGCAACACTATTCTCTTGATACAAAATGGGAACCTAAAGAAACTTACTCTCTCTTACCTCCAATTCCGAGCAAAGAAATGCATCCAACATGGGCTCCTATAAAAGAATTCAGCGAGAAATCCAAAGGTGAAATAGAAGGCTTAAAAGCTTTTATTACATACAAAGAGGAAATGCTTCGGAGATTTCCTAATTGGAAGCCCTCTTGGAAGGAGCACACTACTGTTGTAATTAGCAAGATCTACCAATTGATAAAGGACCTTGCAAAAATGTGAGAAGATGATATTAAGGCAGAACAGCCTTTATTTTGGCCAAAAGTTGGTAACGACTTGCACTTTAGTAAGTTTCAAACTCTGTTCCATGGGAGTGGCTGCAATCTTGCAATCTGCCATATGAAACTTCTTCAGGAGACTATCAACATACTTGAGTTGACTCATGAATGTGCTATCTGAATCTCTCCAGAACTCAATTCCAAGACAATAGTGCATAAGTCCAAGATCTTTCATGTCGAACTCTGCAGATAAGTCTTGTTTCAATTTTTTGATGAAGCTATTCTTGCTTCCTCTCACAATCAGATCATCTACGTACAAAAGTGCAATAGTAATGTCTTTCCCTTGAACTTTGTAGAAGAGAGTATGATCTGCATTGGACTTCATGTATCCCAGATCAGCAAAATACTTGTCAATTCTGTTGTACCAACTTCTGGGTGGTTGTTTTAAGCCGTAGAGACTTTTCTTGAGATGGCAAACCTTATTCTCCTTTCCTGGTTCAACATAACCTGCTGGCTGTTGCATGTAGACTTCCTCATGTAGATAACCATTGAGAAATGCATTCTTGACATCGAGCTGGTACACATTCCATTTGCTGAGTGTCGCTAGTGATATCAAGAACCGTATGGAATCCATCTTTGCTACTGGAGCATAAGTCTCATCATAGTCTTGACCATATTTTTGTGCAAATCCTTTTGCAACTAATCTGGCTTTGTATCTCTGAATACTTCCATCTGGATTGTACTTCACTTTGTATACCCATTTGTTTGCTATGGCCTTCTTTCCTGGTGGAAGGTCGCATAATTCCCAAGTCTTATTTTTATACAAAGCATCCATTTCTTCATTCATAGCAGTTTGCCATTCTGGCTTGTCTACTGCGTCTTCAAAGTACACTGGCTCTTCTGTAGCCATGATGGTAGTCATAAGAGCATAGTTGGTGGTTTCCACCTGAATTGCTTTGCCTTTCTGAGCATATGTCAATCTAATTGGAGGTCTGCTTTCCCTAGTAGACTGTCTAAGCTGCTGTGGCTCTGCTTGGGGTATTGCTGGCAATTCTCGCTCTTCTTCATCAACCTGTTCTGTAGATGACTGTGAAGTCGATGCTTCTATCTCCTGTGTAGGTGAGGTTTTCCATTCTGATTCCTCATTCTGATTCCTCATCAAAGATTACATCTCTGGAGATAATGACCTTGTGGTTGATGGGATCATACAATTTGTATGCTTTGCTTTCTTCACTGTAGCCAACCATGATGCATTTGCGTGACTTCACATCCAATTTCCTGCGATGATCATCATGTATGTGGGCATATGCTATGCAACCAAATATGCAGAGATGCCCAATGCGTGGCTTGTGTCCACTGAAATGCTTCATAAGGAGTCATACCCTGTATCGGTTCGGTAGGAAGCCGATTAAGCAAGTAGTTAGCTGTAGCTATTGCTTCTGCCCAATATTGATTCGGAAGATGCTTTTCACTAAGCATTGCTCTAGCACTATCTGCTAAAGTCCCATTCTTCCTCAGCTCTTGCATTCTACTGAGGAGTATCTGCACATGTGAATTGTCTTTGAATGCCGTGACTTTTGCAAAAGTTCATGAATGCTGAAGACATGTATTCACCTCCTCTGCCTGATCTCATGACCTTGATCTTTCTGCTTGTTTGGTTTTCTACCATGGCTTTGAATTCTTGAAATCTAGAAAACACTTCACATTTCTCTTTCAGAAAGTAGACCCAATAATATCTGCTATAGTCGTCAATGAAAGTCAAGTAGTAAAGTGAACCATTGATGCTGTGGGTCTGAGCATAACCCCATACATCTGTATGTATCAAATCAAGAATACCTCATGCACGAGAGGTACTTCTGACAAAGTTGGTTCGCTTTTGTTTGCCGAAGCAGCATGCTTCGCAAACCTTTCCAAGAAACTGTAGCTTCGGAATCCCAATTGCCATATTCTAATTCTTGAGATCTAACAAGTACTTGAAGTTGACATGACCATATCTCTTGTGCCATTTTGCAGATAGCATTTGTTGTGGTTGAGCTGACATGGCATGCTTATCTGGTACTGTAGCTAGCATTCTATATAAGCATCCTTCCTTGACACCTTTTGCTACTAGCTGACATCTTTTGGATTTGTCTCTGATAGTGCATTCATCAGCCCATTAGATATGCTTTGCATGGTCGATCATGCATTATACACCGTTCTCCTCTTAGTGTTATGCACCACTGTCAAAAAATGTGCTCCCAGGTGTGTTATCCTAACAAGTACTTATGGGATGGGCATGCCACTTTGCATGTAGGTCAATACCAATTGGGTTGAGGCCTGACCAAAGTATTGTTCCCATCGGATATGATTTTCATGGTCAACCAAGCATTAAACTCCGTTTTTGCCTTAGTGGCATGCCCAAGCATAAAAAAACATTGTCCTAGATGTGTTATTCCAACAAGTACTTATCATATTGGTGCACCACATTGCATGCAATGCAATACGACCTAGGTTGAGGTGTGTGCAAAGTATTGGGCCCATCAGTTATGCTTTTCATGGTTGATAACACATTATGCACCGTTTTTCCCCTAGTGTTATGCACAACCGTAAAAAAATGTGCTCCCAAGTGTGTTATGTGAACAAGTATTTATGGGATGGGTGTTCCACTTTGCATGCAAGTAAATACCAGCTAGTTTGAGGTGCGTGCAAAGTATTGTGTCCATTGGATAGGCTTTGCATTGTCGATCAAGCATTAAACACCGTTTTTGTCTCAGTGTGATGCACATCTGTAAAAAAACACGCCCCTAAATGTGTTATTCGAACAAGTATTTATCAGATGGGTACACCACTTTGGATACAACTCAATACCACCAAGGTTCAGGTGTGTGCAGAGTATTGTTCCCATCGGATATTCTATGCATGGTCGATCACGCATTATACACCGTTTTTCCCCTAGTGTTATGCACAACCGTCAAAAAACACACTCCCAGGTGTGTTATCTTAACAAGTACTCATGGGATGGGTGCACCACTTATATACCACCTAGGTTGAGGTGCGTGAAAAGTGTTGTGCCCATCAGATATGCTTTGCATGGTCGATTCTTGCATTAAACACCTTTTTTGCCTCAATGTGATACACATCTATAAAAAAACACGCTCCTAGATGTGTTATCCAAACAAGTACTTATCGAATGAGCGCACCACTTTCCATGCAAGCCAATACCATATAGGTTGAGATGAGTGCAAAGTATCGTGTCCATCGGATATGATTTGCATGCTCGATCACACAATATACACCGTTTTCCTCTTAGTATTATGCACCACCGTCAAAAAACGCACTCCCAGATGTGTTATCCAAAAAATAACTTATGGGATGGACGTGCAACTTTTCATGTAGGTCAATACCACCTAGATAGAGGCTTGTGCAAAGTATTGAGACCATCGGATATGATTTGCATGGTCGACCAAGCATTAAACTCCATTTTTGCCTTAGTCTCATGCTCAAGCATCAAAAAACACTGTCCTAGGTGTGTTATTCCAACAAGTACTTATCAGATTGGTGTGCCACGTTGCATGCAAATCAACACCACCTAGGTTGAGGTGTGTACAAAGTATTGTGCCCATCGGATATGCTTTTCATGGTCGATCACGCATTATGCACCGTTTTCCCCTAGTTTCGTGCACAACCGTAAAAAAAAACGCTCCCAATTGTGTTACGCGAACAAGTACTTATGGGATGGGTGCCCAATTTGCATGCAAGTAAATACCACCTAGGTTGAGGCATGTGTAAAGTATTGTGCCCATCGGATAGTCTTTGCATTATCGATTCTCGCATTAAACACCGTTTTTGCCTCAGTGTGATGCACATCCATAAAAAACCACGCTCCTAAGTGTGTTATCCAAACAAGTACTTATCGAATGGGCACACCACATTGCATGCAACTCAATACTAAATTCTTTATACTATCTTTTATAGGTTTGAACCGTATAATCACAAATTTAAATTAGAGATTCTATTAGCTAAATGTTAATCATGAATCCATCATTGAAAACCCATATCCTTGTATCACCATCAAAATTTAATTAAATAAAGTAAAACTAAAATAAAAGATATTAATTTAATAAAAAGTTACAACTAATAGGAAAAATATTCAAAAGAGACTAATATTTTTTTTAATTGTTCCACAGGAAGATGGGACCAGATTTCATTCGTGGGATGGAGGTGATATTATGTTGCCAAAGATAAGTAGTTGCATTTGCTACAATCCATGATTGTGATCCAAATTCTCTTTGTCACTTTCAAAGACTTGGCGAAGATAAGGTTGCAGTTATTGTATTAAAGATTCTTAGTGCACATGTTGAGCTAAAGCATAAGTGTGGAGATATGGAAGTACTTGGAGATGTTATGCCTTATAATGTTTTCAATAAATCATTTATTGCATTCGATAGAGATGAGACTTATCCAACACATATTATGGGGAATACAAAGTGCAATCCTTTGTATTTCAGTGTGGGAGATATTTTGCAAATGATATCATTTGCAAATAAGAACATAGCGGAAGGTTAACTTTTGGGGTTTGAACACTAGGATCAGTGGTCATTTGCGAAGATGAGGATTGTGAAAGTTACTAATAATGGTATGGATGATAATGCAATGTCATTGGATGGTCCCTATTATGAGGAAGGAAAATATTTGAGATGGAGCATGCAAATTTTGAAGATTAAAAAGGTAGATGTGGTTTTCAATAATAAAGTTTTCAATTTTTGGCTGCGTGTTAGACTCCTTTGTACAAAGACTCATGGAGAGAAATATTTCTTGTAAACATATGACAATGTTAAATTGCAAGCATAGCTATTACTATTTTTGGAGCACATTTAAAGAGTCTTGTACTTAGGCAACCAAATGGGCCTTGTACTTAGGCACATCATCACCTGTGACCTTCATCTTGTAGACCCATTCACATGGCAATGATTTCTTTCCCTATGGCAAAGAAACCAAGTCTCAAGTCTTATTATGTGAATGCATCTCTGATTTCATAGCATACTCCCACTTGTGCTACTCCTCGTGCATCATAGCCTCTCTGTAGCAAGAAGGCTCCTCGCAATCAGTAAGCATCACATAGTCTGCCCCTGGAACAAATCTGTTAGGCGTTCTAGACACTCTAGATGATCTTCTCAAGGGCATTTCAGCTTGCTGTCCCACCTGCATATCACCAATAGATGATCCATCATCTCTCCTTGATTGTGTACCTATGGAAGTGCGTGGTGGCACCATTTTTTGCACATTAGGTGCATGGACAGCTTGCTTTCTATCAACATATGTGGGTGGATTCACATCCTGCAAAGTGATTCTCCTCATTTCAACATATGGCTTCTAGATCCCAGAGACAATAGCCCATCTCTCCACTTTGTATGATCTTCTTTGCTTCTAGATCCCAGAGACGATAGCCCATCTCTTCACTTTCACCAACCTAGAAAGATAGCATTTTCTAGACTTAGGATCTAGCTTCTTCCAAAGCTATTTTGGCACATGTGCATATGCCTCACACACAAATATACGCAAATGAGAGTAAGAGAGTTCTTGTGACTTCATGCCTCTTGAGGAATACCACCATCCAAACTCTTACTAGGTGATCTATTAATCACATGCACTGCAGTCTTCATTGCCTTAGCCCAAAAACTAGCTGAAAGACTTGCATTGGAAAGTATACATTGCAACCTTTCCTGAATGGTTCGGTTCATCTGTTTTGCAACTGCATTTTGCTCTGGAGTACCAGGGGAATTGAGCTCCCTCTTGATCCCACGTGTATCACAGAAATGCTGAAAGTCATGAGAGATAAACTCTCCACCATTGTCAGTCCATAGGTATTTAAGCATTCTACTTGACTGATTTTCAGCCAAAGCAGCCATTTCTGAAATACGTGGAACAAGTCTCTCTTCTAAGCTATAGCATAAGCTGATACTTTCCTAGTTGCATCATCAATGAATGTCACATAGTATTCAGCCCCGCCTGATGACCGTGTAGGCATGGGACCACATGCATCTGAATGCACCAAATCAATCCTTTCAAGCTCTTTCTTTCCTCTTATTTTATGGGCTGATTTAGTCTACTTCCCATAGAGAGAATGCTCAAATGCAGTACATAACCCAAACTGCATAAGAGTTTTATTCCATTCTGGCTCTTCAACCCCAACCAGCAATGCCACAAAAAAGTACTTGGTTGCTCGGTTATTGCAACAACATGATTATACACCCTTGATACATGTAAGGGATACAATGTCCCGCACTTGGCACCTCTTGTCAAAACCATAGAGCCCTTCTGAATTTTCCAACTCTGAAAACAAAAGGTGGTCTGAAAACAAGAATCATCTAGCTGACCCGCCCAGCTGAAATAAGACTCTTGGTCAACTTAGGCACATGTCTCACATTTTTCAAAACAAATGCAGACCCATTGAAAAATAAACCTTTATGTCACTTGCTCCCACCATGGATGCTTTTATTGAAGGTATATTTATATATTAATGTAAAATCCTAGCGAAACTTTATCGACCTAGTTTTTTTAGTTTCATAGTATTGATAGAATATAGTACACTTTTGTATATTTTCTTTTAAAATTTGAGGTAAAAGTTGTAATTCTTGGCGGAACTTCCCAAATTCTCACAATAAAGTTTCAAATCCTAGCGAATGTTTCAAACATTTATTTTTATAAGGGCATACAAATTTTCGATACCAATATAAAAGTTTCACTTCTTAACGAAAAACACTGTATTCAAAAGTTTTGGACTTTTTTCACAAATAGGTCACCTCCACATCATATTCACCTAAAACACTCAAAAATGGGTATTTTTAGAGCACTACATATATTCACCTGCACACAAGTATGGCCTACAAAATAAGAGGAGAGGTATAGAGCATAGGGAAGAGAATGAAAGGGGAAGGAAAATTCCTTTTTAGTATGGTATTTTGCAGATTTGATGTCATAAATTAACTCATTGTCCCTTTTCCAATCATTTTGACAACAAACACGACTACATTCTCATATTTCTAGTGAAAGTTATGATGGAAACAGGGGAAGCTAAAAAATTTGGGGTTATTACTAACGTACATAGCCATATGAAATGAAATGTTGAGCTCTCGTTGAGCCACGTGTACATAGCCATATGAATCCCATCCACATTGTGTAACCACTTATGCACTATGGAGTTACGTGATGTGTAGATGGAGGAAGTATAAAGAACAAAAGAAGCAAGCAAAGAGAGCCATCGCCATAGCCAAGCTCCATGTTGAATATTGTTGCCCTCTCGCTTAATGATGACGGTGATGGCAATGGCAATGGAATCCTCTTGGCACCATCACTGTGTTTGATTCCACGAGGAGGTGCTCAATTACAATCTCTCTTTTTGCATTCTTGTACATGATTGCACTGCTGCATTCTTGTACCGAAAACTGTGCAAAGCATCTAGTATCCCTTGTTGTCCCTTTCTAGAATTGTTTGTATTTCATTGCCTTTACCGATGTAAATTCAAGCTCTCCATAAGTAGCTTTCACAAAGTGCTAATTTAATTTTCTAAAAACAATACGTGTGGTTAAACACTAAAATTACAAAATTCAAATAAAACATATTCCCTGTCTCAATAGAGCTACTTGTCCGAATCTATTTTACTAATTAATTTGTTATTATTTATTAATTGAATAGTAAATAAATTAGATAACATGTATATGATAATCCAAGAGTTGTTGCTATCAACATAGAGGTGTGTAAAGATACACCTTTTTTTGAAAATGATGCATGAGATATCTTCTCTTATGCCTCTAAATCTCTTCCACAGGCATTAGTCTACTTTGTTGTAGCCCATTGATGCACAATTGGAAACTAAACCTTAAACCCTAAACCCTAAATGCTAAACCCCAAATCTTAAAAGCTAAACCCTAAAATGTAAAATAAGTTCCTTTGTTTAAGATCTAAACCCTAAACCCCAATTTAATGGCATAAAATTAGAAAAAAATCAAATTCTAAAAGCATTTTTTGGAGAAACCCGCATTTATGTTGAAAATGTGAACAATTGTTCTTAAAAACCCCCGTTTTGACGTACAAAATGAAAAAAAAAGTGAGGATATGTTTTTTGGGGAGAAAAAGCAAAAAATTTCAGATCTAGGAACTTTTTTGAGAAACCCTAAGTTTATGCTATTAATTTGAGAAAAAATTCAAAATGGGACATGGTTTGAAAACTCTCATTTTTTGGTATGGATTTGATTAAAAATTAGAGGCGAGGGGAGGGTAGACAACACATGTGCGCATAAAAAGGGGAAGAAGGGAGAAAGTTAGGGGGGAATTGGGAGAGGGAGAGCGGGAGTACTAGGGAGTAGGAGAGGGAGAGGGGGGGGCAAAGAGGAGGGAAGAGGGAAGGTGAGGGAGGAGGAAGTAAGGAGAGGGAGGGAGTGAGGGGGGACTATGTAGAGGGAGAGGGAGGGTGAGGACATGGAAATTAAAGGCTCTCTCTCTCTCTCTCTCTCTCTCTCTCTCTTTTCAAACCCCTCCTGTACCCTCTTCTCTCTCTCTCTCCCCACTTCAAGCCCCCCCCCCTCCCCCCTCCTCTCTCTCTCTCTCTCTCTCTCTCTCTCTCTCTCTCTCTCTCCAAGCTCCCCCCTCCAAAAAATATATATATATACTTTTTTTTTGGGGGGGGGCAAGGTGTACATGTGGCCCACACCATATGTTGCCCCACGCTTCCCCTTCCCCCAGGTGCATCCCATATGTTGGCAATGTGGCATACACCACATGTTCTTTTGGGGGAGGAGGGCGGGAGCTTCTCTCTCTCTCTCTCTCTCTCTCTCTCTCTCTCTCTCCATTAAACCCCCTGCCCCTCCCCACACACACACACTTTCCCCTCTCCCAACTCCCCACTCCCTCACCTTCCCTCTCTCCTAGTCTATACTCCCCGCTCTTCCTTTCCCTACTCCCCCCTCACTCCCTCTCCTCCTTATTTCTTAAACCCCCCTGCCGCTTTCCCCCTTACCATCTCCCAAGGTACGAAAGGAAGATGTAATAAATATGTTTGCATGGAATATAGGCATTTAATTTGCATGATCGTCCAATGAAGTCTTCACAATTACAAGAAGGAAATGGAGAAATGTCAACCTTGTATTCAATACCTTTTTGCATTGATCCTTCTGTAGAAACAATGAACTCAGCATGCTCCATGGTCTTCACGACTGTTGCATCCTTAACAATGCATTTTATGACCAATGACCTCTGAATTCTATTTTCCATTTCTTTGGAGATTTTGTTTCGCCATCTGATTGCTTTGCCATCTCAACGCCAAGGTCGATCTTCATGCAATACTATTGTTTCATCATGGGCTTGAATTGGTGAAGCAAAACTTGCACCCACCATTGGAGTTGATACTCCTAATATGACAAACCCTGAGCTTGTCAACCTGGCAATCTCTGCACTTGTCAAGGATGTTCCTGATTGTGAACCTTCCACCTTCCTGGTGATGGTCTTGGAATACCTGTAATGCTGGTTGATGGCTTCCATGTGTGGGTTACATCATTTCCACAAAACCAAATCATTTGGGAGCGCACTCCATTTAGTGTTTGAATCCTCCCAAAGAATGATGGTGCAACAACTCCATGTCGATTTTCACCATCCTTTATATTGACAAGCTTGTTACATTTTCCTCCTTGTCCAAGCCAAAAGCCTGGCAATGGACTTGGCTTGTTATAGGAACTCTTCGTAATGCCCAATTTGCATCATGCACTTCATATTCTTGTACACTCTTGGAATCATCATCCTCAAAACTCTCTGTTGCAAATTTAGTACTAGATTTGGGAGACATGGAGTATCTTTTCTTATTTGCATAACTGTACTCAGGGAAATACAAAACTAACCTCTATAATGTAGTGGCCCCAATGGGAAATCCTAGCATGCCACCATGCAAACCAAGTTTCAAGCCGTGGCAAGTCTGAATCACTTGCCTGGCCTGCATTTCACCATGCCCTTAGCCTTCTCATTTTGACTTCTGCAGCTTGCTCTGTAGCAGCATCCTTCCAATGTCTAACATAGGATTTTAAATTCCTCTTGGCTACCAACTTTTATACATGCCTTTGCATGGGAATGAAGACTTTGCTCCCAATGGAAAAGGCAAGACCGCTCTTTCCCTTCCATTATATTGTCAGGGCCACCATTGAAAGTGGCACGTACAGCTCTCCAGTTGGCTTGGGCCTCATCTACCATGAACCCTTTGAATTCAGCATGGTCAAACCCTTCTGAAACCATTACTTTGTTGAGAGTATCCCAAAATAGAATTTGTGCGTCAGTATCTTCCACCTTGAAGTCACAAGTTGCAATTGTTTGCAACTCTTGGATAAAAGTATTATACACATGGCAAGCCATGATAGTCCAATCTTTCATTCGCTTCACAAAATCAAACAACACCCAACAATGACCCAGTTCTCCTCCAGGTCTCATTTTATTTACCAAGTCAACCCTTGAAGCAGAACCTTGGGTATACATTTTAAATACATGACACCTGCTGAATGAACTATGTTGCAATTGTCCAGGAAACACTACACTTTGGAAATAATTATATCTACAATGTCTTTTCAAGTATAAAATTCCATCTACCCATCTGACACAGGTTGAGAGTCACGTCGACCCTCCTCAATCCATCTTGATAATCTATACACAGACATAAAGTTGGTCAATATTCATTGTCAATAACATAATTTAATAAACCAATGCAATAACAAATATTATGGTAATTACCTTCTTTTGTCGAGCAAAGGTTCACATTGTTTTAGCAAATCTTGTAGCTCAACATCTGACTTCTTAATCCCATCTTGCACTTTTTTAGACAATAAAGTTTCCATAATAATGTCTTGGACAATTATATTTTGTATCCCTTTAGGGCATACAGCACCACCAGCCCTCACCATTTCAGAAACTTTGGTTTTAATGGCATCCTTTGTTCTCCTAGTCAAACCATCTCCAACGGGATGATTATGATGGCCATGGTGTATGACTGCACGAGTAAGATTCACACCATCTCTACATTCTGGCATGCAGAGTAACATTTCACAGTAACATCTCTCCAAGCAAACTGGTGGACGACCACAATGTATACATGATAAGGAGCCATATGATTCAATTGACACATTTGCTGGGGCCACTCTAATCAATCTCCCATCCCATTGTGTCTCATTCTCTATCCCAATTCTGTTTTTATAAAACCACAAGTTGCATTTATACAACGGACGTGACCTCCACATTCCTTTCTATGAAGCACACCAGGAAATACTATATTTGTTGTAATAGGATCACTCCAAACATGACCATCAAATTTTGACTCCGTACCTTTTGTGCGATGTTTCAGTGAAGTAGCTGGTAACTCAAAGAAAACATCACCATCATAAGTAGAAGGCAACTCATCCATAGTGACGTGCATTTCAACCTTCTCATAGGACTCACGCAATCTGTTCTTTATAGGTAGTTGCATAATAATGTCAATGACACTATGTTGTTTGTCATTCTCAATGTTGCTAGCTGAACCATGTTTCCTTGCCTCATCATTTTTGTTGCAAACAAAGTAGAAATCTTTTTTGTTTTCGTGCACTAGACTCTTTTGAAGTTCATTGTCATCAAGCTTGAATCTTTCTCCCTTCACGGTGAAAATATCACCAAACTGCGCATCAAGGTGAAACATTTTGTATCCATCACCATGGACTTCATATTGCAGCTCCATTGTCAAATCAGACCCATTATTACCAAAGTGCTGATGGACAGATATGGACCCAAGTGTGAATTGAAAATGGCTAGCAAGCACCATCTTTGACAACACTCCTCTACCTACGAAAGTGTGAACAAACATATGCAAAGATCTATCAATAGTTGTTTATGGAGAAACATGGCCTCAAGTTTGGTCCACATGTTAGTATGGTGTCATCATTACTGAAGGTGTAGGTGACAATGTATGCTTCAATGTCTCAGGCCAAAAGCATGCTCTTTGCATGCTTTTGGACTGCGTGTTAGCATGCAATCCAAAAGCATGCAAAGATCATGCTTTTGGTTTGAGACAGTGTCACATACATTGTCATGATCTAGATCAAATTGTTGGGAGCAGCCACAGTTGATGAGAACTAAACATGGATGGTGAGAAAACATAGACCATGATGGACTAAAATCTGAAAAAGATATCCTATGGAGGCTCACGATAGAAAAACAACAAAGTTTAAGGTCTTGTTTTCATAATTTCCCCTTTCTTAGCTCTCCGATGCACCAAAGAAAATGGTTTAGTAAACTTAAAAGTAATTCAAATTAGTACTAAAAGTATATGTGAGTAGTTGTTTATGGAGAAACATGGCCTCAAGTTTGGTCCACATGTTAGTATGGTGTCATCATCACTGAAAGTATAGCTGACAATGTATGCTTTAATGTCTCAAGACAAAAGCATGCAAAGACTCTTTTGGTTTGAGACAACAATGTCGCATACATTGTCATGATCTAGATCAAAATTTTGGGAGCAACCATAGTTGAGAACTAAATATGGATGGTGAGAAAACATAGACCATGATGGACTATTTGAAAAAGATATCCTATGGAGAAAAACAACAAAGTTTAAGGTCTTCTTTTTATAATTTTCCCCTTTCCTAGCTCTCCCATGCACCAAAGGAAAAGGTAAATTAGTAAACTTAAAAGTAACTCAAATTAGTAAGGATTTCATATGTGTGATTCCTGATCTTCCCTTCCCAATGACTATGACCATGCATACTTCTTGTAGCAATTAGACTTATCTAGGAAGGCAAAAAAAGTCGTCTCTATCTTTAACTTCTTGTCTATCAGCCAAGGCTAGAGCTGTTGTTGTAGGACAGCACATGGGACATGACATCTAGCACAAGGAGGTCACCGAGGTCATGGACGAGGGAGATTTGCAGAGTAGAAGGATGGGCCCATGGAGATTGGGCTTTGGAGAATGGGATAGGAGGCTATGGAGGGGGAGGTTGAGCTACAGGGGAGGCATGCGTGCATTTGGACCACGTGTTAACACGCAGTCCAAATGCACTCAAAGTGCATGCTTTTGTGTGGCTTTTTAAGTGTATGTAGAAGAAGCACGATATTTGAAAGAGCCACTCACCACCAAAGAAGGATCTCTCTATGTTCTGGCTATGGCAAAGAAGCTTTTCCCCTCAACAAGAAAATACGCTTCTTTGACGTAGGAGGTCTCATCGATACACACGTGGGAAGCACTACTATGGTTAGGCCCAACGTGACATTGAGAAAGAGATGAGAAGAAGGGGAGGGTTGGAAGTGGCACTGTGTGGAGTTATCATTGTGAGGAAGGGGAGGGGTGTGAGGAAGGGGAGGAGTCGCCAGTGTGAGTGATTTCTAGACTTCACCTTTAGCAAAAATGGGGCCCATTTTGCCACTCAATGCATTCATGAGGATAGAAAACGTGATTGTCAATCAACATCCTCCCTGCTATGCTGAGAATCCTTTCACAAATCTGACAACGCTCAAGTGCACATGCCTGACAATGCTCCATTGCACATGCAAATCTTTAAAAGGTGCTGAAAAATCTCACGGATGAAATTGTCATGCTCATTGATAAGTTGTTATGGACAAGTTGTAAAAATCTCATTGATAAGCTGGTATGGACAAGTAGTAAAAATCTCAATCGCTATGGATAAGCAGCCATTCATGGAAGCTCTTGGCATCGGTTTTAGGTCGAGGAGCTAGTCTTAGCACTTTCAACACCAAATCCCACGTTTCCAACTGGTGAGCCAATTCCAAGGTCAATATAGGTGGCCATTGGCCTTCTTAAAGCATCATCCTTCTTAGCTCACCGGAGAATTCCCAGGCAACTACAGCTGGGACACTACAAGTCTCTCGGTGGGGGAGAGGAAGAAGGTGCGGAATTTCATCGTTCAAACACTCCTTCGATAAGAGACTCAATCACCTATGCCATGTTCTCTATGTTTGGGCAACTAGCCATGTTCTCTATGTTTGGGCAACTAGCCATGTTCTCTATGTTTGGGTTCTTTGGATTGAAGCGCAGAGTCACAGTCCAAACTTCTCCAATTCCTACAGAAAGACAACTTGTCCAATTATCATTTCCTACATTAAAATAAAATGGGGGGCTAATTGCTCCTAGCAGCAATTGGGATAAGTAAATGTCAGCCTTGATCCTGTGTCATAGATCCTATGCCTAGATTGCTCCTGGGCTTTCAAAACCCACAACAGTTTCCAAAAGATTGAACATAAATAAACTAAGGTAAAATAATTAAAAATAAAATGGTGAAATGGTAAACATCCAAAAAAATCCTTCATTTTTTTTCTCTTATATATATATATATGTATATGTATCTGACAACCATGACAAACTAGCTTGATATCATGGAGCTTCTCCTATTAAGTGATACATTTCTTTGTATTGTGATAGGCAATGCTAAATGGCTATAATTTTTGGAATGTCTCTATCAGAACCCTCTAGTCCCCAAAATTATTATGTTTATGGATCAAAGAAATGGATCGCAGTGTATGGAAGTGCATGGGCTTTGTTTGAACATTTCACTGAAATAGACTACTTGGACCATGATTTTGAAGGTTCTTCTTGCTATCACCTATGATGTATGACTCTCCAAAAGTTAAAAAAACTCTCAAACTCGTTCTAGAAAAACTCATTAAAAAGAATCCCCCCTTAGGAAAAACTTCATGAAAGAAATATGACCTTCATGCAATTGATTTACTAATGCTTATGGCCATATTATATAGGTAGTGATGATGGTGCACAAGGGAAATCGATGGAATCACTTGGAACAATTAGTTAAGAAAGTGGCAATTTAGTGATTCAAATTTGGTGTAGCCACGTAAGATAGTGGCCATTTAGGTTCCCTTATCAAATAAAATAAAGAGAGTAAATTAAGGGTCAAGCAATTTAGGGGGCTCACAAATTATTATTGGCACGATGTGATGCACCAATTTTAGGGCAATAACTCTCTTGAACATATATAATGGGGAGCCATTTCTAAGTCATTATGATAGGCAAAGTTTTCCCACTTGAATACTTATTGCTTTAAAGCCTTCCTCCTTGATATGTGTGTAGGAGCCATGCGATCATTGTAATCTTGAGAGTAGAGGCGAGACATAGCATGTAGTGGGTACACGTGAGAGAGTAGAAAGATACATAGTAACTTACACAATGTAAGACAACCCAGCTTAAATTTCCATGTTGTTAGAGGTGAGGAGATGGAACCTCTAGTCCTAGCTGGTTGTAATGTGTGCACATGTAAAATGTTGAGTGTAGAGACGAGGCATAGCATGGGAAGTTGACTAGATCCATGCAAGGAGTAGAAAGATAAATAATAGTAGATGATTTTCGTCCTAATTTCCATCAAGATAGAAATGGGTAGGCCTCTCCTATCCCAATTGGTTGCGATGTATGTAGCATGTTTTGGTGAAAAAAGCATGCACATTGGAGTGGGTTTGTGAGGGATTAGATAGTACCTTTGTGTAGTTTAAGATTTAAAAAACCTAATTCTCATTCAAGTAAAGGTGAGGAGATGGTACGAATGGAGAATCGTATTGTACAAACCAAATCTTGCACCTTGTCAATAGTTACTAAAATCATGATGAGTTATGTATTGCCTTTCTATATGACGGATGAAGTTTTATTTCGGCCAAAGCTCTATGCAATTCATTAAAGTGAAAATGGTTGTATATGATGGGCTAGGTAATTTGTTATTGAGTAAATACAAAGAATGGCATTTGACATGTTTGAGAGTTTCATCAATAAAAGTAGGCTTGTAGGGAAGAAATTATGAAGACTTTGACAATTCTTGAAAAGTGGAAGGTTATTGCAAAAAGATTTTTGTGGACCTCCAATGACTCTCTCAATTTTTTCGTTCAACTACACAAATTTTTTCATGTATTGGACCTCCAAGGTGCAAGTGTACAATTCTTGAAAAGTGGAAGGTTCTCGCAAGACAAAACAATGTTTTTTGTGTATTGTGCATGAAACTCGGCAAAAAATGGGATTTAATGTGCGACCCACCATGCAAACCATATCCGATGGGCACCATACTGGAAAAGTAAAAACTAAGGGTGAGCACAACGATAGCACAATAAGATCACACCATAAGCCTCAAAGTATATTTAACATTTAAGTACTTGATATTTACATGGCATGGAAACCCTTACTTCAATTAAGCTTTAATGCCTCCCCCATATAGATCAAGGAATCCATGTGTTTACATCCTTCTACAACTAAGTCTACTACTTTTTCCTTTCTATTTGGCGATCTATTGCATTAACATATCAAGGATTAAGTTGTGAGGTCCAACTTCTTTTGTATGTCTTTGGGGTTTGTTTTGGTAAGACAACTATTATATTTTTCTCTACAAAGCTTTCTTAGATTCTGATTTTTCCTAGAAATTGATGCCAATGCCAAAGTGATTGGACACATTAGGTTTCATATTACTTGTTTAAGGACATAGTTCTATGGTGGTCTGATTCTTATTGAATCAACTTTGACCTCTCCAAGGGTGTATCTGACAACCATGACAAACTAGCTTGATATCATGGAGCTCCTATTAAGTGATATACTGCTTTGGAGTGACAATTCACAGGCTATTTCTTTGAAGTGATATATCACATTATTTTGTAATGTTTTTATCCTTTGATAGGCAATGCTATATGGCTATAATTTTTGGAATGTATCTGTGAGAACCCTCTAGCCCCCAAAAATTCTTATGTTTATGGATCAAAGAAATGGATCGCAGTGTATGGAAGAGCATGGACTTTGTGTGAACATTTGACTGAAATAGACTACTTGGGTCATGATTTTCAAGGTTTTTCTTGCTATCACCTATGATGTATCACTCTCAAAAAGGCAAAAAAACTCTCAAACTCCTTGTAGAAAAACTCGTAAAAAAGAATCCCCCCTTAGAAAAAATCTTCGTGAAAGAAATATGACCTTCATGCAATTGCTTTAGTAATGCTTATGGCCATATTATATAGGTAGTCATGATGGCGCACAAGGGCAATTGAGGGGAAACCGCTTCGAGCAATTACTCAAGAAGGTGGCAATTTAGTGATTCGAAATTGGTGTAGCCACGTAAGATGGTGGCAATTTAGATTCCCTTATCAAATAAAATGAAGAGAGCAATTTAAGGGTCAAGCAATTTAGCGGGCTCACAAAAGAAGTGGGGTGTTCAACTGCATCTTAGAGGAAAGCTAGGGAGGTTGAAAACGATGACGATGATGACGGGAAGTATGGGATGTAAAAGAAGAGGAGGAGGCAAGTCTTCTTGGTAGTTAGTGGTGGTGAGTGGGTGAGGAGCTCCTCTCGAAAGTTCAACTACTTCAAGAGGAGTGGTTGAAGGGAACGAAAACGTGAAGTATGTGCATTGTCTTTTATATAAAGGGCGAGTATTTGATGCATAGACTACACAGTGAATATTTTTGGATAGTGATGAAGACAAGCCTACTAATCATCTTGATATTAGTAGTGGCAGCAACGGCAACACCATCTAACGAGAGCCACCAACATTTAGCAGACCCTGGGTGCTCTGGCATAGGGTATAAAAGTATTTTCCACAATTGCCGAAATGCACGCGGAAGATATTATGGCTATCGTGGCATGTGTTATCGAATGCGGCGAGGCATACGGTCCAATGCCGAAGGAGGATGCTCTTTTACATGATTAGCCAAAAGTGAATAATACAATAACTACCCAAGTGTAAATGGGGGGTTTTAGATGTCGATCATGGCCAAAACAATAATGACCTCTTAATCTTGGGTTTTAAGGGGATTTCCACGTGTAATCCTTTTTGAAAAAGTTAATTCGCTTTCTCCTATGCTTTTGGTAGCTGCTTTTTGCCCCGCAATAGAAAACCTGTGATCGAGTAGATCCAGAAGCTTCCCAATTGTCCTTGGCTTCCATAAATGAAAAATTCCCCCTCTCCCTCTGCTCTGCCCTCTCCTTCTCCCTCCCCTCCCCTCCCCTCCCCGCTCAACCCCCTCTCCCTCCGCTCTGCCCCGCAGCAGAGGTAATTCACTGCAGATTGAGATCAGAGCATTGCTGAAAAGAATGCTCACGAGGCAGAGATCACTGTAGTGATTCTCGATGTGCACGTAAAAGAAGAATTCGCAAAAGGAAGGCATCTGTAAAGCACGTCAAATTTGGTGTGCGAGATTGGATTGAACCAGGTCCTGGAGGAGATCGAGAGAATTTTGCTCAAAGAACAGATTAGGGGCTTTCGTTGTGCTCTGCTCTTCATTACGTCATATCATGTCGATCCTCAAGATTATTTTAGTAACACGTCCCCTAGAGGCTTGCCAACGTGAATCGCTCCTTTCAGACGTTCGCCATAAGTTCAATAACTTGGACGAAGATATGGTTGTCTTGCGCCAACAACAACAAGTTCCAAATCAAGTTGTTGTTGATGATGATTCCAAAATATTATTCAAGGTCATTGTGATTACAAGCATGGCATATCCCATTGAAGTTCCCAGTTATGACTTGGAGTCGATCAGGAAAGAAATTCGGGACAAACTTAAACCCTTAGACAAATACACTATCCAATTGCGGGCTATTGACACGAACGAAGATGACCCAGAAGATTGGATCAGCCAAACTCTCACCATGCGATGTTCTAGCGCGGGATGTTGTACCTTACCTTATGATTAGTCTTCAGCTTTGATTTTACAACAAGCCCACATCGATCGCCCGTTATGTACATAGAAGCAAAACAAATGGATTCTTGAAATGTTCTCTAATTTTATTCCGCACAGTTTTTGGAAGTTAAGTTTAAAACTCTTTTCCAATTCTCTTGTCATCTCAGTTGTTTTCTTGGAAAGGAAAAGGTTGTACGTATCTAGATCCATTTCATATCTCAGTGGCATTGTGCTGGTGGTCAATTCGTGTAAGCATTGGTAAGCGAGGCAGGGGCATGTTTTTTTGTGATACACAGGGTGCAGGTTGATGTTCGTGCATGATAATTATCATCTCAACCAAATGTGTTATAATCACATTAGATCAATGGGCTTTTCGGGTGCTTAGTTTCGTTGTCGAACCTCCGGTTCAAAGTTTGTTGCATATATATATGCTCTATGCTTGCTGCAGATACCTCTGTTCAGATTTGTTTGCTCTTGTTATGCATCAAGGCAGGGCATCTCACAGTTGTGTAGCAAACAAGTGATTGGGCACTCCCATCAAGTTGTGCGGAAGCTATATATCTTCATATCTCCTACATCTCATCGTGCCCTGGTTTCGCCACTTGCTCCCCATGGTGCAGGTCCTAAGTGCCTTCAGGCTTTCATCTAGCAGGACCCATCAACAGTTTCTAGCTCGCATCCAGGGAAACACCCTTAGGCTGGTGGAGTCCATCCTCGCAGGTCTCTGGCTTTTGTTCAGCCTAGGATATTCACCATGTGGAGAGCTGAATTGCCTCCTTATTAAAGCCTTTTTCTTTTTCGAAGCTGGTCGTGCTTTTTCTTTGAAAGCGTAGGCAAGCATGAAGCATATCTGCTGAATCAGAGCACCGATCTCGAACACATGGTAGCTGTAGTAGAAAGTCGCAATATAAAAAGAAGTATTAAGATGTGGCTTTGCGAGCACCATTTTTAGAGAGCTCCATTAGGCACAACACAGTGCTTATAGGACAATCACGAATAACGTGCGTGGCTGCTACACACATTTGAATCCTCTCAGAAAAAAGCCTGATTGTTGCAAGCACTCTGGACTAAAGCCCAAGCATGAGTGATCATTTCAAGAATATTTGTCCACGTGTCATTAAAGATAGACTATAACAGTAGGCAGAGAGGAGACTATTCCTTCCAAAGATCTACAGGATGCACTCCACTGAATGGCTCAGTGTTGCTTCTCAAGGAGGATGTAGCCAATGGATACTGGCTGGAAACTGCTGCTGCACCAAGGCTGATGCCTCCTCTTGAATGGTTGGGCCAGAGCCTGAGGGAGAGCTGAAAAGCCTGAGGGAGAGCTGAAAGCTGGAACATCATTATCTTTGCAACAAAAGACCGGATGCCAAAGCTATGAACAACAAAGTTGTAGCTTGTAGGAAGCTCTACAACTTCTTAGTTGACTACAGGTCCAAAATCCTTACGTATTCACTGGTATTCACACCTGAAAATGGCCTCCTGCTCACTTTTTCAGACTGTCAAGGGACTTGGAAAAAATTTGGATCAAGCTGTACACTCAAAGCTTGTCTCCCTGCACGAGCTCCCTCTCGCCGCCTTCAAGCTCCTCTGAGCTTCCAGAGCTCCTTCTCGATTGCCCGGATATAGACGGACGCTCCTCCAACATTGTTTCCCTGGAACCAGCTCCTTCAACCTTCCTCACATTATTGTATAGCAAACGGGCTGCTGCATAATCCTGGAAGCCACCCTTCTCATCTTGCAAATGACAGCCTTGTGGGTTTGTTGCTCTTTCTCCAGTTGACATAATGTGACAGATCGGGTCCTTTTTTGGCTATGCTTCCAAGTCTGCAGCTCACGGGCTGCTGTAGACGGGCGTCTGCAACCTTCGTCTGGGCCTCTATCAACGCGGCACCCGCGTCTGTGAGTTTGTCGACTGTCCGCGCCAAAAAAATTTACGTTGACCAAGCCTGCGATTTTCAAGGGAAACCTTTGATTTTTGTGTCTTGAGTGGTCTTCTAGTTCACTGGGAGTCTGTCTCTCTTTTGTCCCTGTAGTGGGGGGAGTCCTCTACCCCCTCTACCTTTACTCAAGCTCTTGCACATAGAAAATGCCCACAGCAAATACCAAGAAAAGGGATTTTCCCCTTTCTTCTTGCACAAGCAGCTCTGCCTCTTTCTTCAAGATCCGATTTCCAGCTCCAGGAAATCTGCAGGCCGCTCCTGCTCATGGGATGCACCGCTTGAAGCTCCACTGGGTTCTCTCCTTGTTGGCCACACTCCACCAAGCTCAACCAAGCTTTGATACCAATTGTGGGAGTAGGAAAGGACCAGCACACAAAGGGATGAGAGAGCAAGAGAGAGAGCACACAGTGTATGGGTCACAAAAGGGGTGACCTCCTTATTCCAACCTTTGTGGTATATATATCAGAAAGAATAAGGACTATACAAATGGTACATATGGTAAAGGGCCACATTGGCCTTAACCACAACACCCCTATCTACTGTGAGCTCTCCCTAGACTCGTGTGAGCACGCTCAGAAGTGCTCTTGTGAGCCCAACCCTGACTCCCTACACCTCCCCTCCCCATGGGAAGTCCCCTCCCCGTGAAGTCCCATCCCCATGAGAAGTCTCCTCCCCGTGAGAAGTCCCATCCCCATGAGAAGTCTCCTCCCTGTGAGAAGTCCCCTCGCCATGAGAAGTCCCCTGGCCTACAAGAGTCTCCCCTAGCTTTCCAAACTAAAGAGCCAAATAGAGTGAAACTAGGAGTAAGAGCCCTCAAAGAAATTAGGCAGCTACAAAAGAGCACTGAGAATGTGATCTTGTGTGCTTCTTTCCAACGCGTTGTACATGAATCGCACAGAAATACATGGACAATGTCCGTTACAATACAGGCATCTAGGGGCACTTCAAGAGGTTGCGGAGCAGGTTATAAGAGGGCTCTTCAAAGATGCAAACTTCTGTGCTATCCACACAAAGTGCATCACAGTGATGGATAATTTAGATATATGTCTCATAAAACGGCTACGCATGGAGCCTATCCTTAGGCCTTAGAATACATTTTTGTAGAAGAATCCATCTTTGTATCTATTGCCCAAAGAGCAAAATCTTATGATACAAAATACTTTGATTTTCTGCAACATCGCATTATTGAGTTATTTTTCTATGCTTTCAATGTTGATATGATGCATTTCAAGCTTTTCCTATATATGCAATGCAGTCTGAAAGGGTAGATGATGTAATTTCATAATGGTAGTGCCATTTCTGGTAAATCCAAGATGAATTTTATCGTGCCGTAGGGATGCAAAAGTGTTTGGGATGTCGCCAAGAGCCTAGAAACTCCAAAACCCACCACTGTACAGATTTGGGCATTCGGGGAGGACCTAAATTCCCAAATTTGCATTGTGGCGGGTTTTGGGGTTTCTGGCCTCCTCGCGACGTCTCGGACACTTTTGGATTCTATGCTGCGGTAAAATTCCTCTTGGATTTTTTAGAAATGATCATCATAGTTTCCAGAACTGACCAAGAGTATCATATTCACACTTTAACTTTTCAATGTTTACACAATTAATATTGACTTCAATTTGATGTAATGTTTACACAATTAATACGATGGGATTCGATAAACCGATTATCGAGAACAACAATGACTGCAAACAATTATAACAACAACGTTCAAAAGAAGGAAAGCAATAGATTAGCATACAAAAGACATTTAACCATTAAATAGATGGATGAGAAGATTGTCACAAAAAGATGTTTGTATTTCAAAGTGATTTACAAAGAGGGGTCATAGCCTATCTTTCTTCTTAGCTAATGCTAATACATCAAGAATAGGGGTCTTTGAATCCCCGAGTGGACTCTTAGATGTAAACCTAGTAGTAACATCACTAAGGTCATCCTCTCCTACTACCAATGACATAGCCGTTGTCGTCAATTCCTTGCCGTGAGTATTCTATCCAAATGCATTGATGGAGTCGCTAGGTTGGTATTGGTCTCAGGATTTAGAATTGCTGTGCACTCTTTCTGTAAAATGAAAATAGAAGCAGCATGCACCTTGCTATATCTCTTATGTTCTGGTTCTAGTCCTTGTGCATAAGAGCATGAAAATAGAAGCAGCATGTGCATTGCTATAACTCTTATGTTCTGGTTCTAGTTCTTGTGCATAAGATCTGTTGGAGATTGTTTATTGGCTTTAATCTTTTCTTTGCAATAGAACTTGACTCATAGGAGCGCCAATCCTAGTGCTAGTCGTCGTCACAACTGAGTCTGCTCTTCACCTCGGGAGTTCTGACAGAACTAAATACGAATATCTTTGCAGTATTTTTGTACAATCGCTATATTACTGTTGGATGCTGATGATGTCAGTGGGAATACCATAGCAGTTTGTCCCTGCTATGCACGATGAAGTTTATGATTTTCAACCCTGTGGTGACTATCATAAGTTTACTGCAGTGTTTGTTTTACTTTTAGAGGATGAGTTTGTGTGTGTTCTTGGCTCATTTTCCATTTTTTTCCCTAGAGAGAGAAATTTCTATTAATGCTTGAAAAAACCAACCATACAAATCAGTCAACTGGGGGTTGCTGATATGGAAGAAATGCCAGAAAAAGAAACTGCTTGTCAACTAGCCTGTTTTCAGAAAACCCAGCTCACTGCCTGGGGAATCTCAGAACAGGGGCTAGCAAAGGGCTATACATCCAGCGAATGCCTCGCTCCGTAAAGACATACAAGACACCTGCAGGCCAAGCCTTGTAGAAATGCTGCCACCTATTAGTGGTCGCCTCAGATCTCGATGTCTGACGCTTCGAGATGTCGTGCAGGGTGTAGTGATGTCTTGCCAGATGGTTGTAAATTCCTGCTCACTTTTTCTCTCTCATAACTCATGAGGAATAGAGCATCCAACCACAAGTGTCAAAACATGTACCGCATCACTTGTGAAGCATAAACCATGCATTTACTGTTGCATCAAAGGCATTTTCCACTTTCTGTAAATTGCATACCAGAGAATAAAGAGTGACTGCAAGTGTCCCAAAATGCATTTACTGCATCACCTTTGCATTAGTGCATATATGCATCCAACTTGGCATCACTTCCAATGCATTTGCCACACTTCAAAGCATCCAATCTTGGACTGAAGGTAAATCCCAAGGCACAAGTTTGCCCCAAATGTTCACTATATGACAATTCCTACACCAGACCTCACTTCCACTCTACCAAGTGTTCAAGGCACACATCAACCACCCAATGGTGGCATTTGCCAAGTGGATGGCGGAAAGAGGAGCTTACTTGGGCATAAATGCCACGCTGTCCCTATTTTTGAACATCATTATCTTTGCAACAAAAGACCGGATGCCAAAGCTATGAACAGCAAAGTTGTAGCTTGTAGGAAGCTCTACAACTTCTTAGTTAACTACAGGTTTAAAACCCTAACGTATTCACTGGTATTCACACCTGAAAATGGCCTCCTGCTCACTTTTTCAGACTGTCAAGGGACTCAAAAAATTTGGATCAAGCTGTACACTCAAAGCTTGTCTGCCTTCACGAGCTCCCTCTCACCGCCTTCAAGCTCCTCTGAGCTTCCAGAGCTCCTTCTCAATTGCCCGGATATACACGGACGCTCCTCCAACATTGTTTACCTGGAACCAGCTCCTTCAACCTTCCTCACATAATTTTATAGCAAACGGGCTGCCGCATAATCCTGGAAGCCACCCTTCTCATCCTGCAAATGACAGCCTTGTGGGTTTGTTGCTGCTTTCTCCAGTTGACAGAATGTGACAGATCGGGTCCTTTTTTTGCTATGCTTCCAAGACTGTAGCTCACGGGCTGCTGTAGACAGGCGTTTGCAATCTTCGTCTGGGCCTGTGTCAACGCGGCACCCGCGTCTGTGAGTTCGTCGACTGTCCGCGCCAAAAAAATTCATGTTGACCAAGCCTGCGATTTTCAAGGGAAACCTTTGATTTTTGTGTCTTGAGTGGTCTTCTAGTTCATTGGGAGTCTGTCTCTCTTTTGTCCCTGTAGTGGGGGGAGTCCTCTACCCCCTCTACCTTTACTCAAGCTCTTGCACATAGGAAATGCCCACAGCAAATACCAAGAAAAGGTATTTTTCCCTTTCTTCTTGCACAAGCAGCTTTGCCTCTTTCTTCAAGATCCGATTTCCAGCTCCAGGAAATCTGCAGGCCGCTCCTGCTCATGGGATGCACCGCTTGAAGCTCCACCCGGCTCTTTCCTTGTTGGCCACACTCCACCAAGCTCAACCAAGCTCTGATACCAATTGTGGGAGTAGGAAAGGACCAGCACACAAAGGGATGAGAGAGCAAGAGAGAGAACACACAGTGTATGGGTCACAAAAGGGGTGACCTCCTACCTGTGCCGTATATATATTAGAAAGAATAAGGACTAAACAAATGGTACATATGGTAAAGGGCCACATTGGCCTTAACCACAACACCCTATCTCCTGTGAGCCCTCCCTAGACTCGTATGAGCATGCTCAGAAGTGCTCTTGTGAGCCCAACCTTGACTCCCTACACCTCCCCTCCCGATGAGAAGTCCCCTCCCCGTGAAGTCCCATCCCCATGAGAAGTCTCCTCCCCGTGAGAAGTCCCATCCCCATGAGAAGTCTCCTCCCCGTGAGAAGTCCCATCCCCATGAGAAGTCCCATCCCCGTGAGAAGTCCCCTCGCCATGAGAAGTCCCCTAGCCTACAAGAGTCTCCCCCAACTATCCAAACTAAAGAGCAAAACGTGTTCGGAAATCTTGCTGACATTAAGAACCTTGCCATAGTCTTGTTGGAAAGCAAAGAACAAGGAAGTCAACCATATTTCCTGTTCCTGTTATACGGCCAACCTTGGACATAGTACCTATGCCAAGGGTCCCTTGCCACCACCTAAGAAGGACTAAAGCATATGCCACAAAAGGAATGGGTATGCTAGGAGGATGCACACAATGATGAAGAACAAGCAAGAGAAGAGCAGTGGAAGAAGTTCAAAGCAGATAGGAGGCCATGGAGCCACGTGAGGGTACCTGTACATCCTCCACCAAGAGTGAGGAAGCCAAATAGAGTGAAACTAGGAGTAAGAGCCCTCAAAGAAATTAGGCAGCTACAAAAGAGCACTGAGAATGTGATCCAACGCGTTGTACATGAATCGCACAGAAATACATGGACAATGTCCGTTTCAGTACAGGCATTTGGGGGCACTTGAAGAGGTTGCGGAGTAGGTTATAAGAGGGCTCTTAAAAAACGCAAACTTCTGTGCTATCCACACAAAGTGCATCACAGTGATGGCATTTCAAGCTTTTCCTATATATGGAATGCAATCTGAAAGGGTAGATGATGTAATTTCATAATGGTAGTGGCATTTCTGGTAAATCCAAGAGGAATTTTATCGCGCCGCAGGGATGCAAAAGTGTTTGGGATGTCGCCAAGAGCCCAGAAACTCCAAAACCCACCACTGTACAAATTTGGGCATTTGGGGAGGACCTAAATTCCCAAATTTGCATTGTGGCGGGTTTTGGGGTTGTTGGCCTCCTCGCGACGTCTCGGACACTTTTGGATTCTATGCCACGGTAAAATTCCTCTTGGATTTTTCAGAAATGATCATCATAGTTTCCAGAACTGGCCAAGAGTATGATATTCACTTTAATTTTTCAATGTTTACACAATTAATATTGACTTCAATTTGATGTAATGTTTACACAATTAATACGATGGGATTCGATAAACCGATTATCGAGAACAACGATGACTGCAAACAATTATAACAACATTCAAAAGAAGGAAAACAATAGATTAGCATACAAAAGGCATTTAACCATTAAATAGATGGATGAGAAGATTGTCACAAAAAGATGTTTGTATTCCAAAGTGATTTACAAAGAGGGGTCATAGCCTATCTTTCTTCTTAGCTAATTCTAATACATCAAGAATAGGGGTCTTTGAATCCTCGAGTGGACTCGTAGATGTAAACCTAGTAGTAACAGCACCAAGGTCATCCTCTCCTACTACCAATGACATAGCCGTTGTCGTCAATTCCTTGTCGTGAGTATTCTATCCAAATGCATTGATGGAGCCAAGCATTGGACCAAAATCAATGACCTTGTTAGCTTTCCTAGTGATATTGGGATACCCGACAACACCTTGCACTTCAACAGCTCCTAAGTCTTCTAGGTAAAAATTTGTCGTGGAAGACTACGATATGTTGTGCCACTTCACCAAGGCAAATGAGCTAAAGAATGGTCTTGCTGCGAATATGGATCTGTCGAGATGGGAGCTCATTGACCTCAAATGCCTCTTGCAACAATTCAACAAACATTAGAAGACCAAAAAACAAGTTATACCAGAAGACCATCAAAACATTGTTCAAACTTACCGCTATGGTGTTGTTTAGCTTCTCTTCGTTCCACTCTTGTAATGTCAATGGATATTTTGTGTTGTATCCAGTTCCATCTTAGAAGTGGAAGTTTTCTGTTGGTTTGTCTTGGAAATGGAAGCTTTTGTATTGGAGGGTTGCACATCACATATTGACTTGTATGCATCTCTCAATGTAACTAGCGTCATCAGCAGACAGTCTTCCATTATCTGGTCATTTGAACTCAAAATTCAAGGATCTTGGACACTTGTGTCAACATCAAAGACCCGCAGTGTGAGAGTGCTCTCAACGGAAGCAAGAACGGAAGAAGGAGAGAGAGAGACAGAGAGCCACACAAGTTTTGGTGGGTGCAGAACCACCCTAATCTTCTTTTTCATTCATTTATATATGTGTTTGAGTATTGTACATAACTGGGGTTAAGGCAGAGTGACCTTTAACCCCACAACCTCCCACTTAAAGGACAATGTGCCTTTAAGGGAGAACAACCAGTGAGCTACTATCCAATGCCCATCAATACACGACAATACTCAAACCGCTGACTAGGTAGACTCTTCGTCAGCATATCTGCAGGGTTATCATCTGTATGAACCTTGACAAGCTCTATGCGCTTGTCCTCAAGTACCTCCCTGATGAAATGGTACCTGACCTCAATGTGTTTGGTCTTTGCATGAAAGACCGGATTCCGTGCTAGCTGAATAGCACTCATGGAATCACTATGCAATGTCGGTACACCTGTATGAATCCCCAAATCTCCCACTAGCCGATCAAGCCATATAGCCTCCTTGCAACCCTCTGTGGCTGCAACATACTCAGCCTCTGTGGTAGACAAAGCAACGCACTTCTGTGCGCGAGACATCCACGACACTGCACCACCTGCAAAGGTGAACACATAACCAGAAGTGGATCTCCTACTATCCACATGCCCTGCATAGTCTGAATCTGTGTACCCAAGTACACGCATGTCTCCTTTACCAAAGCAAATGCACATCTCCTTGGTACCCTTCATGTACCTCATGATGCACTTAACTGCCTCCCAATGCCTCTTTCCTGGATTAGCCATATACCGGCTAACAACTCCCACTGCAAATGCAATGTCTGGTCTAGTAGCTATCATAGCATACATAAGACTCCCAACTGCTGATGCATAAGGAACCTTGGCCATCATGGCCCTTTCCTCATCTGATTTGGGACTATCTGTATGACTCAGTTTCACATATGGAGGCAATGGAGTACTCACTACCTTCCCCCCCTCCATATTGAAACACTGTAATACTTTTGTAACATACTCTTTTTGTGAAAGCCAAAGGAGTTTCCTACTCCGATCACGCGTGATGCGCATACCAAGAATATGACCTGCAAGTCCCAAATCCTTCATATCAAAGGCCTCATGCAACTTGGCCTTTAATGCATCTAGCTCATAAGTATTCTTGCTAGCCAATAGCATATCATCCACATATAGTGCCAAGATTATCAGCCTATTATCCTTAGCCCTTTTAGTGTAGAGGCAGTGATCAATTTCACTCCTTCTGAAACCCTGGGACCGAATGAAAGCATCAAACTTCTGATACCATTCTCTAGGCGCTTGCTTAAGACCATAGAGACTCTTCTTCAGCTTGCAAACTAAATGCTCTTTGCCCTTTTCTTCAAAGCCTTCCGGCTGCACCATGTAAATTTCCTCATGCAAATCCCCATGCAAGAAAGCTGTCTTGACATCCATTTGCATAAGCTCCATATCCTCTGATGCCACTAGTCCAAGCATGCATCTAAGTGTGGTCATCTTCACAACCGGAGAGAATATCTCATCAAAGTCCACACCCTTCTCTTGCTTGAACCCTTTAGCAACCAAACGGGCCTTGTACCTAGGCACATCATCACCTGTGACCTTCATTTTGTAGACCCATTTACATGGCAATGCTTTCTTTCCATGTGGCAAAGAAACCAAGTCCCAAGTCTTATTCTTCATAAGTGAACTCATCTCTGATTGCATAGCATACTCCCACTTGCGTTGATCCTCACGCATCATAGCCTCTCTGTAGCAAGAAGGCTCCCCGCAATCAGTAAGCATCACATAGTCTACCCCTGGAACAAACCTATCAGGCGGTCTAGACACTCTAGATGATCTTCTCAAGGGCATTTCAGCTTGCTGTCCCACTTGCATATCGCAAGCCCGCAAGCGACCAAAGGAGTGCTGGCTAGGAGCCCCATTGCCCTACGCTCTTCCAGGGCGTTCTCCACATTTGGCTCATCATTTCCACCAATAGATGATCCATCATCTACCCTTGATTGTATACCTGTGGGAGTACTTGGTGGTACCATTTCTTGCACATTTGGTGCATGGACAACTTGCTGTCTATCAACATAGGCAGGTGGATTCACATCCTGGAAAGTGATTCTCCTCATTTCCACATCCCTCATGGGTGCCTTATGCATCTTCTTCTCATTGAAGACCACATCATGGCTACGTATGATCTTCTTTGCTTCTGGATCCCAGAGACGATAGCCCATCTCTCCACTTTCACCATAACCTAGAAAGATGCATTTCCTAGACTTAGGATCTAGCTTCTTTCGAAGCTCTTTTGGCACATGTGCATATGCCTCACACCCAAATATACGCAAATGAGAGTAAGAGGGCTTCTTTCCACTCCATGCCTCTTCAGGAATACCACATCCAAACTCTTACTAGGTGATCTATTGATCACATGCACTGCAGTCTTCATTGCCTCAGCCCAAAAACCACCAGAAAGACTTGCATTGGAAAGCATGCATTGCAACCTTTCTTGAATGGTATGGTTCATCTTTTCTGCAACTGGATTTTGCTCTGGAGTACGAGGGGATGTAAGCTCCCTCTTAATCCCACGAGTATCACAGAAATGCTGAAAGTCATGAGAGAGATACTCTCCACCATTGTCAGTCCGTAGGCATTTAAGCGTTCTACCTGACTGATTCTCAACCAAGGCCAGCCATTTCTGAAATACCTGGAACACATCACTCTTCCGAGCTATAGCATAAGCCCACACTTTCCTAGTTGCATCATCAATGAATGTCACATAGTATTCAGCCCTGCCTAATGACCGTGTAGGCATGGGACCACATATGTCTGAATGCAGCAAATCAAGCATTTCAAACTCTTTCTTTCCCCTTCTTTTATGGGCTGATTTAGTTTGCTTCCCATAGAGACAATGCTCATAAAATTCAAAATCAGAGAAACTCAAATGCGGTACATAACCCAAACGGCATAAGAGTTTCATTCCATTCTGGCTCATGTGCCCCAACCTGCAATGCCACAAAGAAGTGCTTGGCTGCTCGGTTATTGCAACAACATGATCAAATACCCCTGATACATGTAAGGGATACAAAGTCCCACACTTGGCACCCCTGGCCAAAAGCATAGAGCCCTTTTGAATTTTCCAACTTTGAAAGCCAAAAGTGGTGTGAAAACCAGCATCATCTAGCTGACCCACTGAAATAAGACTCTTGGTCAGCTTAGGCACATGTCTCACATGTTTCAAAACAAATGCAGACCCATTTGCAAAAGAAAACTTTATGTCACCTACTCCCACTATGTCACATGCATAGTCATTTCCAAGATGCACACAACCTGTCTTTCCACTATCATAAGTGGAGAACCATTCCCTATGGGGAGTAACATGGAATGAAGCACCAGAATCCAAAATCCAATCCTGGGAATATGCATCATCTGAAGTGGTAAGCAACTCTGCAGATAAACTAGATATGAAGAGAACATCATTGTCACTATCACGTGTGACTGCATTGATCTCCTCGATCTTCACTTTTCCTTTGTCCTCCCTTGGACTCTCTTCCTTTTGATTTGCACCCCAATTTGCATTCTTTTTCTTATCCTTTTGCTCTCTTTTCAGCTTGTAGCAATCCTTTTTCATATGGCCAATGGTAACACTCAATGTTCCGTGCCTTGGATTTGCTACGAGACTTCCCTCTTTCTTGGGACTTCCCCCTGAACTGTGATCTGCCCCTTTGCACATTTAAGGCTGCATCCTGCTTGTTGCCATCCATAGACTTTCGTCTAATCTCCTCGGCCAACAAGCTACCCACAACATCATCAAATTTCAGTACTCCACCAAGTGAAGAGTTACTGACAGCTGTATGGAAGGTATCCCATGAGGATGGCAATGAACATAAGAGAAATATTGCCTTAGTCTCCGCATCAAAATTCATTTTTTGAGCCTGAAGCTGGCTGAAAATAATATTGAATTCATTCAAGTGAGAAGCAATGGAGACCCCTTCCTTCATTTGCAGCTCAAACAACCTCTTCATGAGGTAAACTTTATTAGAGGCAGTTTCCTTCTCATAAGTGGCACACAGTTTCTTCCACAAATCTTCCGTAGTCTGCTCATTTACTACTGTGAAATAAACTGACTCTGCAAGATGAAGTCTAATAGTAGACTTTGCTAATGCATCCAACTCATTCCAATCATCCTCAGACATATCCGCAGGCTTAGCTTCAATACCTGCCAAAGGTTTAATCTGCTTCTTTTGAATAAGCACATCTCTTATTTGTTCTTTCCACAAAGAAAAGTTTGTCCCATCAAACTTTTTAATGCTGAAAAACTCCTTTTCAGACATGGAAGAGGATGCCATGATACAAATGAAAAAAAATCCCAAATGCTAGTGCCTGCAAGAGAGAATCACACCAAATACCAGGTGCACCCAAATGTGTATGCCACAATAGTGTGAAATATCACCAAAACTCAAAGCTCAAAGCATCAAAAGATGCATCTGACTCATGTGCATATACTATGCATCCATATGAGCAAATCTGGCCCAAAAGAAAATGCCAATAAGTGCCAAATGACTCAAGCATAAACATTGTCCACTGGCATATGCATCAATAATGTCTCATCCAAGAGAGCATAGCACTATCAGTGCATCACCTGCAATGTTTCAAAGCTGTCCCTCAGCATAAAATAGCATCCATGTGCAAAGCGTCCATAAAAAATAGCATCCCACAAGGCAATTTGGGCCTATCAGCGCATCCAATAAGGACCGCAATGCATCCAAATGGCCTATAAATCATCCATTGCAACCCAATGCATACCACGAATGAGCGCACACACTGCTCAAACTGCAACCGGAGTGATCTGCATAAGGTATGCTCAACAAATCATAGTCCCACGGTAATGAGCGCTACTGAAAATAGAACCTGAGATGCTTCAAAACATGGGCGTCATTGCATAATCGGACTCACCAAGAAAATATGCAAATATCTCTCTTCTGCCAGAACTCCAAAATCCCAACCGATGAGTGAGAAATGGGAGTCAACACGTATCCACTGCCATGTGGCATAAATCTAAGGTTTCAAAACCTTAGTATGAAAAATGCATAACAGAGAGACGAAATCGAATACACAGAGATTTATAACTCTGAAAATCCTCCACCGAATCACGCAAGAACTGATAGGTAGGGGTTTTTGGGCGTCCGGAACGCAATGGGACAGACGGTTTTGGAAACCGTGGTCTCAATCACTGGGTCCAACACACGGACTGAAAAACGTTTTTTGAAACAGAGCTGTTTGTAAACTCCACCGGAGTGCGAATGATGAGCAACATAGAAGTTTTAGGACCTCTTGAGTCCACCGGAACTGACAGATCTGCAAATGGTTGCTCCAAACTTGAGTTCCAACACCTGGGCAAAAAACGCAGAAACTGACACAGTGAGTTAGAAATCCAATGAAATGATCCCGGATTCAAGAATGAAGGTGTTTCCAAGCTCCTGAAGTAATGTGGACACCAAAAGCAAGCAATAGTTGCCTCTACAAGTCAATACGGAGTCTCTGTCATCGAACGGAACAGGGAAAAGCTCAAAAAACGACTTTTTCTTTGAAAGCTCTTAACAGGCTCTCAAAACCACTTCGCAAAACCAAAGTGACTTTTCCAAAGGTTCCTCCAAGGTCTCTGCACACTCGGATGCAAGTAAAGTCACCCACAAAGCTTCCCACAGAGCTTCTCCTTCCTCCCACAGAGCTACTGAGCTTCCAAGCATTCACGCACGCTCAGCTAGATCACCCGGGCTCTGATACCACTTGAGAGTGCTCTCAACGAAAGCAAGAACGGAAGAAGGAGAGAGAGAGACAGAGAGCCACACAAGTTTTGGTGGGTGCAGAACCACCCTAATCTTCTTCTTCATTTATATATGTGTTTGAGTATTGTACATAACTGGGGTTAAGGCACAGTGACCTTTAACCCCACACAGTGCCCGTCCTTCCACAACCCAAAAAGCACCTCGATGTCACGGAGGAACACATACTCTTCTCCATCAATGAGAAGGGGGGAGAGTGACCATATGTATGATGTTGGGTTAGCGGTCTCCAATGCAAATGCTTGCTCTATGCTGGCATGGGGTTGTTATAGAAGGTCCAATGCTTCATCTTACTTCCATATCCTCCCTTGCCTAGTCAAGAGTCTCTTCCACATATAGGTCGGATTTTGGTCTAGGGATGAGGATAACAGATTTGGCAGAGGGGCACTTGATGATGAGGCTTCTTCCTTCGAATTTCCTTCTTGGAGAAGAAAGATGAATGTCATCTCCCAAGAACGATAACAGATTTGGCAAAGGGGGCACTTGATGAAGAGACTTCTTCCTCTAAATTTCCTTCCTGGCAAAGAAAGATAAATGTCATCTCCTAGGAAAGGAACCTATTGCCTGTATTTCCCATGATCCCCAATTGTAGGAGGTCATTGGCATCTACCTTCCTTAACCCATCTTCTATAAGATTATCACATAAACGGGCCAATCACTTCACAAAGTTGGGTTCCTTCGTGAATAGACACTTGACGTTATCTAAAGAAACCCATGTTTTTGAAGACTGATATGCGAACTCAGTGAAATTCTCATGCATGTAGTTGATGAGATCTTTGATGTCATCCTTGGCTCGCATGTATGTGCCTAGGAAAACTAAGGTCATGTCAAACACCCTAAAGAGCTCTTCCTCACGATCTCGGGGGATTCACTCTTCATTAAAGGGGGACGCCACCTGCGTGCATGAACTTCAAGAAAACCCCCTATTTAAGATCCACATAGGATGATAAAACACCCCTATTTAAGCTTATGAGATACCATCAAAATTCTATTATGTCCCCCCCTTTCCTTAAATCTACGTTCTTTCTCAAGCATTTAGATTAGACAATAAGAAAATTTAGATTACTTTCCCTATGACTATTTAAAACCATACACAAAACCAAACTTGTTTGGACTAGTTACCCAAGGTAGCCTATACTATGTCCCCCCCTCCTAAATATGGCGTGGCCCCCCTAACTTAAATTCAATATTGGGAAAAAATAAAAAGGGCCCCGACCCCTAATGTATAAGCTTATGCCTCATTTCAAAAAAACTCCCTATTGTACACTCACGTGATATCATAAGTTTCTCCCTGTGAATCCCCCGGGCTCACGATCTACAAATACAGCTTGCAAGATGAAGGCATGGAACACAACTCTTGCTGAACCCATGGAAATAGAGACTGAGGGAGTGAGATAGTTTTGAGAGTGGTAATTTCTATGGCTCTCTAAAAGTGAAAGTGAGAAATGAATGTAAAAATACCTCTTACCTCTATATATATGAAAACTTTAAGAGTTAAAGCCCTAAATCATAAAGTCCCCATTTTTTTTGGAATTTTTTTTACATGAAAGCACAAGAAAGAAATGTCAAAATAGATTACACCACATTTTCAATCTCCTCCATTTCTTGAAACAAGAACTAAGAAATAGTAAATAATTTAATGTTGCACTAGTCAAGTACATTGTTTACTATCTTCAAAGTTGCAGGAGGAATGAAATTAGCACTATACATGCACGTCTCTACACATCGGGGTCGATCTTTTCACCATTTAATGTAGAAGGACTCTAACATGCCATCCTTTATGACCAATAGGTGTTCTCACACGTCCCTTAGAGTCCATTGCAATGTGATAGTAGTCACATTCTTGGCATCTCTCTGATCAACATCAATAGACAAACTTACCCCTGTATTATCTTCATCAATAGAGTCAAGGGGAAGCCACTGACCATTTGTTTTCTTCCAATGTCTTCCTGCTTCCGTCACAGGCAAGCACTACATAAATACAAGATTTGGCATGATATACGGTATCTAATAAATCTAATAACCACATTGTCCTTACATGCGTGGCATTGAAACACATCACCCTTTTGTTCACCTGATCTAGTTCCCCAATCTACCCCAAGTAAATATTCAAGAGAATTTCCATCTACATACTTGCACGACCACATGTAGTTTTTCTTCTATGCATATGCATATTATGAAAACAAGAAACAAAAATGTGTAGAGGCATAAACCAACACAGCCTTGCCCATTTGGATCCAAATGTGAACTTCATGGCCATGCCCACATCCTTTGTGATCTTGGCCTTGCACGATTGCAATGTCCTCAAGTCCACCATGCTGCAATCCATGTCTTGAAGGTGTGGTGGTGCAATGTTTTGCAGACGGCCATAGCTTGATGTCGTCCTTTGAGTGATGTGTGTTTCATTATGCCAATACACATTCTTCTTTCACAAGGAGGCCGACTTCTTCCCAGCATGCATTTGCTCACCTGAATCCTCATGAATCGTAGTGAACTTACCTATGAATGACTCAACTTGTTCCCACTCCTCAAAGTCCAAAGGGAATACATCTGCCATGAATAAGAGCTCTTATGAACCCAACGCAAAATTTCCAAATGGACGCCTTACACTTATAAGTGAAAAAGGTACATAGACAGAAATCCTTACAGTACGATGGTATCCTTGATTGGTTGAATGATGGATGCAGCCGCATGTCCTTTCCCATGTAGACGTATTGCACCTTTGCAAGCCATCCTTTCTTCCTAAACTTGAATTTCAAGATGCAGCCCTTCCACTCATGCAAGATATCAATGCTCTTGCTCTTGGGAAGCTTATGTGGACCTTTTGCTAATCCTTTCATGTCATTCAAGATCTAGGTGCAAGGGATCCACTCATCCAATGCATTTTGGTGTTGTGGAACACACAAGAGGTCACAACATTGCATGTTCTTGTACTCCTACTCCTCACCATACTTGTAGAGGTCACAATAGTAAGAATGGGACTTCTACACAGGATGATGCAGCTTGGGGAGAGAGCAGCTCCAACAAAGAGAGAGAGAGAGAGAGAGACAGAGAGACTTTCCAACCTTTTCAAGATATTATAACCATCAGCCCATAGCTTCTCCACGAGTCTATCTCGCGTTGCTCCAATCTCTCCAAATGCCACCTTCCTCGTACCTTGAGAATGGCTCTCAAAAGATTGCGATATTGTTATCAAACTAGTTGACAAAAATCTTGGTCTAGTAATCTTGGATAAGTGTTGGTATCTCCTCAAAGAGGGAGAAAGGCAATTGATAGATACATAAATATATGAACCAATTCGGGAGGTACCCCTGGAGGAGCAATTTTTTTGGTTGCAACAAGTTTGCTCAGACTTCAAGATCCTTTTGTCGGATGAGTGCCAGATACATCCTTCAGAAGCCTAGTACAGGTTTTTGAGTTTGTGCCTTATACTTCCTCCCGAAGATCCACAAACCCACATTGGTGGGTAGACCAATTTGCTTTTACAATGGTTTTGTCTTTGAGCATGCTTCTATTTGGTTGCACCACAAACTTTTTTCGATTCTTCTTTGACATAAATAGCACCTCAAGGATTCTATCACTTTGTTGAAAGAAATATTTGAATTGCATCTATCAAAAGATGTCATTCTCTTTACCTTTGATGTGGAATATCTATATCCTAGTATTCCAACTAATGAAGGTCTCACAGCCTTGTGGCAAATGATCAAGAATGCCTTCAAGATAATGGAGCTGAACCTCATCATGT